>NC_068984.1:53415531-53423491 GCF_001194135.2 Octopus bimaculoides
TGTGTGTGTGTGTGTGTGTGTGTGTGTGTGTGTGTGTATGTATGTATGTATGTATGTATGTATGTATGCATGCATGTATGTATGTATGTATGTATACATGCATATATACATTGAAACACATTAATGGATCTCTACCTGCCATATTTATCTCATTTGGCATTATTCAGCCTAATGCTATGATAGAAGATATTCATCCAAAGTACTACCTAGTGGGATTAAATGTGGTGTCATGTGGTTACCAAGCAAGCTTTTTCAGTATAGAGTCAGGCCAGTATTTTTCATTGGTAGAAAGTATTTTCTTAATGACTCCCTCATCATTAATTTAATACACTTTAATCTTACATATTTTGTATATCTAATTCCTCTCTCTACACACAATTTTGTGCAACATCAAACATTACTTTCATGGATTTCCTTTTTCTCTCTCCCAACATCCTCCATTTCAATAGTTTCACTATTAAGCCTCTATAACACTTTAGTGAACACCTTTGACTGAAAACAAGATGGTGATTGTTAGAATCCTTTGTGCTGAACAAAATATCTAGTAGTATTTAATTCTGACCCTTTAGATTCTAAGTTCAAGTACTATCAAAATTAAGTTTGTTTTTTATCCTTCCAGGGTTGATGAGATAAAGTACTAGTTAAGTGCTGAAGTTGATTCAATCAATTGATACTGATGTCTCAAACAGTGGCAGTTCGTAGATAAAGTTAGTTGGGGTGCTACTTCAGAAAATTTTTAGCTGTTGTTTTAATATTGTGTAAAAGGAAACAAACATATAAAAAGAAAATTTATACCTAAACTTGCTTGGTTCGCGTTTTATCCACTGCCGGGTGGTGTGTTTAATTTGTTCACTGAACACTACCACGAATTTCCCCTAAATCACAAAATAAGGGGGTGGGAGAATGTGCCCTATTTTTCAAATCCTGGCAGCAACACTGAAGCTGGAAGCAGAATAATAATCTAATTCTACACTTTATCACATTCAAGAATATAAACATGTTTTTAAGCACAACATACGTGGAGTCAAAAAGAAACTATCTTTCATCCAGCACTGTTGTTCACGCAATGCTCTCTCTCCCTAGTGTGAAGCTTCCTATCTTGGACATGTGAGCAAGCACACAAAAGCCAAACACCACATTGCTGGAACCGTGAAGCACACAGTTCTATACAAGGATTTTTGTATTTATTTCATAAATTAGGGGATGGCTACAGACATTAAGCTTAAGGATTATATAATGTACAAGTATAAAGAAAGAATTAAAGAAAAAAGCACTCATTATATTGAATGTTATCAATAATATCAAGTGGAAATAGGGGGTGCTGCAGTTCCACAGTTCCTATACATGAGCTGCCACTGGTCTCAAAGCAAAGTTGTTACAGTATTAGTTACAATGCTGTGCAGAATTTCTTTGAGCTCTCTGCACTCTGAGTTCAAATCTCACTAAAGCCAACTTTACTTTTTATCTTTGGGTTAAGGGGTTGATAAATAAAATACTAGTCATGTACTGTGGCTAATTCTTCTTTCTTCTCTCTCACGTTTTCAAAATCAACTATAGCTGACAAGATGGTGTCTTGTAGAAAACATTAAAGAAAAGCCAAGGGAGACCATCTTTGTATTCTACAAAAATTCTATGACAAGAACTATGCGATTGTTGTGTTACATCACCAGGCATCTTTAATCAATCAGATGGCACAAAAAGAGAGCTGATGTCTCTCAGGTTTCTTCAAGCAATGAAACTATGGCTAAGAACCCCAAGTAAGTATTCTTAGTACTACTTGTACATTAAGAATGGATGAAAGAGTAAATCCCAACAACAACAATATTTCTATGAGAAGCAGTGACAACCAGATATTATTAACTTTGAAAGACATAATGGCAGAACATTGTTACAGAAATCCTATAATCAACAGGATATGAAGCATGTCTGTTATCATGCTTATCAGAAGCTGACAAAAGAAGAAAATTGAAAAGAAACATTTGTCAAAGCTAAAACCCATATACTTGGCAGACAATCAACAGTAGTAGCAGTGAGAAGAGGTAACCATAGATCTCCCTAAAGCAAGACACCTACCTATCATACTTGAATCTCTCATCACCTGGCATCAAGCCACCTCCCTCAATACAACTCCCCCCACTTCAGTTGAGGGTTTTATTTTGCAAGAAAGATACTTGAGCTGATTCCAAGTAAAAAGCACCCAGTACACTCTATAAAATGGTTGGCATTAGGAAGGATATCTAGTTGCAGAAACCATGTCAGATCAGACATCAGAACTTGATGCAATCCTCTGATTTGCCAGCTCCTATTAAAATGTCCAACCTATGACAGCATGGAAAATAGACATTAAATGATGATGATGATGATGATGATGATGTAAGTTACATTATATTAAAATGTAATCAACTTTAACCATTCAAACACCTGAAATATTTGTAATTGTAAATAAAGTAAATAACATAATTGGCTTTATTACTTAATTGTGAACTCTAAACACATAAGATGAACACTATATCGGTATATGTAAATAATATATATTTATTAATAATATGGTAAATACCTGTAATATATTTTCAGTTGATTCAATGTACATAATACAAATAAATAAATAAGGATGAAACAATAAAAAAGCTTCAACCTGCAAAGTTCTCTGATGTTTTTTGTCATTCCAAAGAGTTTCATTGAAGTGAATCTTGAAAAGCATCATTTATAAAACAACAAACAGTCTCAATAACTGGATTACATAATCAAATTTATAAATTCTAGAATCGATTAATGGCAGGTTTAACAAAGTTGTCTTTATATTCACTTTTGTAACTTAGAATAGGTTCTAAGCCAGCAGCCAACTGGGCAGCTTTTAAGGCTTCCTCTTTACTTAGACTTTTTGTCTCCATTTCGTATGCTCTTAATGGCTCATCAGTCTTTCTCAAAATTTTGCTGTAGGCTGATTCACTTGTATCATTGCAAAAAATAGGTAAAGGATCATGGAGCTCAACTGTTTCTTGAGGATAAAGACTGTCGATGGTAAGATAACCTGTTCCAAAATAAAACAATACAAACATTTATTACATTTACATCTAGTATCCTCATTATCATTGTTAGTGTTGTTTATATTACTCAGATGGTTTAATAAGTCAACCATAATTAAACTCCTTATTAAATAACTGCTGGTTTCCTAGACATAAGTCAAGTGGCCACTCCAGCATAATAATAGCAAGAGTAAGGAATGGAAAGAGACGATTTGGCACAAGTGATTGGATTTTGAGCCTGCTTTGGTGAAAATAGCTTTTAGCACTGGAAGTGAACAAATATATGCACATGTGTGTACAGAAATACACACATACATATATGCATGCATGCATGCATACATACATAGAGAGAGAGAGGGATGTCATTACAATTTATTAACTGAATACAACTGACATAAACACCTTTCCCTTTTCTCATACACATAAAGAGAAATATATTCATATGTATAAACAGATAGAGAGAAGGGGAATGGAGGAAAGAGCGATAGACAGACAAAGAGAAAGAAGAGAGGGAGAGAGAGAGAACAAGAGAAATATTAAAATGTTTGATGTCAAATAAGTCAGCATTGAATCAGTGATGCTAAATGAGCAGCACCAAGATGGCAGTACCAAAATATCTTATATCCAGTAAGGGGTATGTGGAAGAAATTCAAGGAACTGGTACTTTTTTTTTTAGCATTTTCTGTGAGAAGCAGAACATCTGAAACATGTGAAGAGTGTGATGCTGCATGGAATTGAGATATGGAAATTGAATGTGAGAAATCTGCAGAGACTGAAGAGAAATAAGATGACCATGTTCCATTGGGTGTATAAGGTTTGCACAAAAAGCGGGACATGATTAAGCCGCAAAGATGGTTAGGCATCAGTAGGAGGGACAACCGTATGGTATGGAGATGTGTAAACTGATAATGAATGGTGAGTAGAATCAATTGCTGTCAAATGCAAGAGATGTAAAGTGGTCAGATATCTAGATGCTGAGCTTCACAGATGAGATAACAGTTTGTGACTACTGGTAATATACTGTACAAAGGATGTGACCAACCCTGGCCAAATAGAAAATGGAAGGTAAAACGTCAGTCATACTGAGAGTCATTATTATGTGTTCCTTGTTTGAATTTCAGTGGTTGACTTAGCCTTTTGTTCTTGAGTTGATATAAAGTTGAAATTTAACAAGTAAAATATACTTGCTGGCTGATAGTTTTCACTGGTTTTGTTTTTGTTTACATTCAACTGGCATTGAATGAGCAGATTTGTGATCAGAGGCTATTTTTCAATGTCCCCTTCCTTTTTAAGATGGTAGGATGTGATATGAGGGAGATTTTACTTATATTTCTAAAATACTGCAAAACCATATAGAGATGTTTCATCATTGGCTCAGTAGTCTGGTTAAGTTTTGTAGTGGTTAAGATTTCCAGATAAACAAAAATAGGACAAGTTGAAAAAAACCCAAAAAACAGGTTGAGAGGAAGACGCACCAGACAAATCAGATGAATGTAACGTATTGTCTAGTTTCAAGGAACAACTTACTAAAAAGATCGCTTGCTTTTCACTTTTTCTTTTGTGGAAAGATAATGTGGGTGAAGATATTTAGTCAAAAGCCAAGAGTTCTTACAATCATCCAAGTGATTAGTATGAAGTTATTTGCCAACACCACACTCCAACTTTTGTACTACAGAGCTACTGTCTTCTCGATCCCTTTCTTATCACTACTACTATAGTGATATCATCTACCTTGAAGCTGGATGATCCCATACCACCTCCATACAAATATTTCCAACTTGTCTCTTCTCTTGTCATCAATATTCTTCAAGCTCTGCACCAACGTCTTAGCCTGGTCCTTACTCCCTAGAACATTATCCTTTCCAGCTCAGGAACTCCCTCTTGCAGGAATTCTCTCATGGCCTACGTTTTTCCTGCAGCTGTCAAGAGAAATAGGTTAATGTCTGTCTTGTTCATAAAAGAGACATTAACTGTATTGATCTCACTGATATCACTGGTCTCAGAGGGTTAGCTAAGACCGTAAGCACAGTTCCTTTCACCAGACCAAACCAATGAGAAGAAAAAGAATATCTATTCTAATTTGACATTATGCATCAATTCTGCCTTGTTAAACCCCGAAGAGTTTGAAATGAGAGTTGTGATGTTCACACTTTCCTCTTAAGAATCATTAAGATGCAAGAGGAATGAAAGAATAACAATCAGGAATTAAAACCGGGTGTCAAACTTATTGACTTGTCATGAACTCAATGACTATTAGCTGTACAACTGGGGGAACGTACTACATTTATTCATAGGAAATATACTTTTTTTTATTCATTCACATGTTGTGTATTTAAGTATGTAATATCCTTCAAATATTATTACATGACCCTAAATTCATAAAAAATGAAATTGAGTGCCAGTGAAATGAATTGGTTCAACAGTGAAGCCTTCCTTGTTTGTTTTTAAAACTGAATACAATTTCTAATTTATTATCAAAAAGAATATGAAAACTGACAAACTTCCTTTTTAACACTTAGCATTTTTTTTGAAAACATCAATTATGTTATACCACCTCAATTTAGATGTTATTAGAAACTCATCTACTTGGATGCATTGTTTGTACAATTACTAACAATCACAAATACAATTATTCATAGAAATTGATGGAAACATTTATTAGCATGTTATATATTCTTTTACTTGCCTCTTGTGGTCAATTGCGGAAGCAGAGCTGCTCCAGTTCTAAGTTTTGTTCCTAGTACACCTGTTGGTTTCTCAACAGCATCATTCATTCTTTCAATGGGATTTATTTGTTTAATGGCACCAGGTGCTGTGAAGTTAAAAACAAAAAACACTGATAAGATCACTATTGAGACAAAGGTACGTTAACCCTTTTGTTACTGTATTTATTTTGAGATGCTCTGTGTTTCTCTCAGTTACTTCAAATATAACAAAGAATTTAGTGAAATAACTTAGTTATCATTCAGCTAGTGTTAGGAACATAAATTGTGACTAAGGTTTGGTGGAAGATTTTAATTTAAAACTTATGAAAACAAGACATTTGTACTCAGAGCCAGAGCCGCTTTCAGCCGGGTTAGTAACGAAAGGGTTAAAGTACATTTCAAATGTTTGTACTTTGAACTTACCAAACCTATGGATAATATAAGAATTTTCAAATTACTTAATTATCAGACAGCATCATAATTTTTCTTTTTATTTAATTTTTCACTTTTCTTTTCACTTGTGGTTTAAACTGCCATAAATGGCTTTTAGTGGCTTAGTCAGCAGAGGAAAACTTGCAAGAACCACAACATTTTTGTAGTGTTTCTAATATTGGTAGAACAAAAGATGGAAGTTGCTGTCAGACTAATGAGCTGGTCTGAATGTTTGCAACAGAATGGACTCTGCTAATGGCACACATGTTAAATAATAATTGTTCATCTATATAGTTGGCACTCCGTTGGTTACGATGATGAGGGTTTTCCAGTTGATCCAATCAACGGAACAGCCTGCTCGTGAAATTAACGTGCAGGTGGCTGAGCACTCCACAGACACGTGTACCCTTAACGTAGTTCTCGGGGGGGGGGGGAATTCAGCGTGACACAGTGTGACAAGGCTGACCCTTTGAATTACAGGCACAACAGAAACAGGAAGTAAGAGTGAGAGAAAGTTGTGGTGAAAGAGTACAGCAGGGTTCGCCACCACCCTCTGCCGGAGCCTCGTGGAGCTTTAGGTGTTTTCGCTCAATAAACACTCACAACGCCCGATCTGGGAATCGAAACCGCGATCCTACGACTGCGAGTCCGCTGCCCTAACCACTGGGCCATTGTGCCTCCACCATCTATATAGTATAACCAACATAAATTACAATCGAAAGCTGGGTTTCCAGGATACAAGGGCCTCGTTGGTTCTTGTTTTAAGTCAGAATTAAGCTGAGTTAACAGAGTTTAGAAAAAAGATCAGCAGGCCTTTTACTCAGGATTCTAACTTAAGAACTGGTTAATTAACATATTTTACGTTATGATGAAATACTGTTCATCCAAATGGTCGAGATGGTTCTGTATAGCTAAAAGATTACCAACACACAAAGGGTTTGTTTCTAATAATCTGAAAAACTGAGATTATTATGTAATAACTCCAAACTGATTAGTTTAGTTGAAATTACTATTTAACCCTTTGAGTATTTTTTTATTCTTTTACTGGTTTCAATCTCTAGACTATTGACATGCTGGTGGACCAATTTTAATGGTTTTAGTTGATCATATTGAATTTAGTATTTATTTTAATCAGCTACATATTTTACCAATCTCTGAATATTAAACGACTACTAAGGTGTGGTGTAAAGGGAGGCAACTCAATACAACGGTTTACACGCACGCACAACAGGTGCAGGCGTGATTGTTTATGAAGAAGTTGGCATCCCAACCACATGGTTTTGAGTTCAGTCCCAAAGCCTTTTGAGTAGTTTTGATGTGTGAGGTCATGTTATGTAAAAGTACTTTATTTGGGAAAACAAGGAAGGGTTGATGAAAGGAAAGATCAGGATCTGGACATAGAATACTGCCTAATTATGTCTCATCCAATCAATGTCAGCAGACGTGTGTGTGCGTGTATGTGTGCGATAAATGTTCTTTTGAGCAGCATGGTTCTGATCAAATGATATTTGCTAGAAGAAGAAATGAAACATATTATGATTGAGAGCATTGTAAGTTAAATTTTAAAGTGGCAATCTTACTTTTGATAAAAATGACAAAAAAGCTAAAAGATTTCTAAATGAAAGATAGAATGGACTAAACAGAACAGGAAGAAACACATGGGATGGAGAGTTGCTGAAGAGGTCATAGGATGTGTGATGAAAAATTTCAGACAAAGGACACTAAAATAAGAACAATAATAAAGCTGAAGTGAAGAATGCATGTATAGTGCATGTGTTTATTTGACAAAAAAAAAAA
>NC_068984.1:53423501-53433059 GCF_001194135.2 Octopus bimaculoides
GCTGAAGTGAAGAATGCATGTATAGTGCATGTGTTTATTTGACAAAAAAAAAAAAAAATGACCAGAAGTGGGTATGTGGTAAGTAGCTTGAATACTAACCACATGCTTCTGGGTTCAGTCCCATTGCGTGACACCTTGGGCAAGTGTCTTCTGCTATAAACTCAGGCCGAACAAAACCCTGTGAGTAGATTTTGTAGACAGAAACTGAAAGAAGCCTGTCATATATATATATATATATATATATGTATGTGCCTGCCATCATCGCTTAACAACTGATACTGGTGCGTTTGCGTCCCCGTAACTTAGCGGTTTGGCAAAAGAGACTGATAGAATAAGTACTAAGCTTACAAAGAATAAGTTCTGGGATTAATTTGTTCGACTAGAGGCAGTGCTCCAGCATGGCTGCAGTCAAATAACTGAAACAAATAAAAGAATAAAAGGGTATCCAAAAATATAACAATTTCTAAATGAGTTCTAACTTAATTAAAATAAGTTCAAAAGAAACATCACAGTTGCTGTTTCATTTCTTACCTGTAGCTAAAAGGTCACCACTATAAGATTGTGGAACGTCTCCTAGAGACTCATAATAGGATTCTATTAATGGAATTGGTAAAATATGTTTCCTTAATCCTTTTGCATGATGTTCTGAAATAAAAGAATTCATAAAACATAACTGAAAGAAATTTCACTTAAATATATTAATTTAACCCTTTTGTTACCAATCTACTTGAATTGCACTTTGTTCTATGATATAAACTTCCTGTTTCAAAGTGATGTAATTTAAATATTCCATCAAAAATCAGCAGCTTAATAATGACAAAGTTATTTTACTAAATTCTTCATTAATTTTTAAAGTAATTGAAACAAAGGCAGCACATTTCAACAGAAATATGGTAACAAAAGGGTTGGTCTGAATACCTAGTAATCTCTTTGGCTTCAATGAATAAATGGACCCCCCCGCCACACACTTGGTGTTTGTAGTCTTGTGAACTGCATGGCGACCTTAGAAGTGCTGGTGGTACAAAAAAAGCACTCAATTTACTATGTAAAGTGGTTGTTGTTAAGAAGGGCATTCAGCCACAGAAACCATGCTAAAGTAGATAAATGGAGCATGAGGCAGTCCTTGGACCCATTGGATCCTGCCAAATCATCCAACCCATATCAGCGTTGAACATAGATGGTAAGTGATGATGATGATGATGATGATGATAAATAGGTTTATGTGTGGAGTCAGTTATAGAGTAAAAGGATAAAGATGCCTTTTGGTCATGAATGACCATGGGCTTGCACCTAGAAAGTTCCCCTCCGAGGCACAAGTCTGGGCAAGGTTGTTTGTAGAAGGCCAGCAGTTGCCCATGCATACCAGTTTCTCCTCTCCACCCTTACTGATATTGTCTAAGGGAAAGGCAAAGGCTGATACAGCTTGGCACCTGCGATGTCACAACTCATTTCTACAGATGAGTGAACTGGAGTAACATGAAATAAAGTATCTTGCTCAAGAACACAACACACAACTCAGACTAGGAATCGAACTCACTACCTCGTTATTGTGAGCCTGATGCTGTAACCACTGAGCCATGTATCTTCGGTATCTGGAGTATAAATTAGGTAAGTATGTATTATTAGTATTAGGATTGTTGACTGAATCTTGGTAGAGCAAATCTTTTTTCACTACAGATTATTGTGTACATCATCTGTCTCTGAGAAGTGGGTGTATTTAGTCGCTGAAAGATAATCCTGTCTCCTCCCTCTATGGATGTAGGACTAGATATAAGATAATATACCCAGATGATTTAATAACCACAGGGCATCCAGCTGTAGAAACTCTGCCAAATCAGACTGGAGCCTGGTGTTGCCATCCGGTTTCACCAGTCCTCAGTCAAATCGTCCAACCCATGCTAGCATGGAAAGCGGACGTTAAACGATGATGATGATGATGATGATCCAAAACTTAGTTGAAGTGAAGCATGTATAAGAGTACTGCTCAAATATACAAAATGTAGTGCATTTAATGATCTTTCAGTTAGGGGTTGACTCTTTTATTTCCCTTGTTAAACAATAAGAGGTACTTTATAGAATCGCTTGACCTGCTAGAAATAGCAGTTAAATTTTGCAGACTTTACCATCTTAAAAAAGGGACACATTGAATAATGCAGTTCTAGATATACTAAGTTTGAAAAAACACAGGATGGTCATTATTGGAATACAATTGATGATAGGTCTGCTTGATGAGAGTTGACTCAACAACCATAGCTTCTACTCTGAGAGAGCACTAGTGTAGCTAGGGGTGTGGGGTTATAGGGGAAGCACTTTTGGATCTGCTGTAGGCAATATGTGCATTTTGTGGGGTCCGGGGGCGGCAAACAGAAGGGCCACTCCAGGCAGCAGACACTCTGGCTACGCTAGTGTGAGAGGGATATAAACATTATTGATTATATGATCTGAGCTAAGTACTAGAAGATAACTAAACCTTTGTCAGTTATATGTTGTCAATGTTGTCTATAGCTGTGAACTATACTTCTTGAAAGTAGTACTTATTTGCAACTAACTAGGCTGAAATATTGATAATGCAGTTAAGAGGTGATGTACTGAATGCTGTATATAAACAGTTCTTAATCGATATTCTCATAAATTTGTCAGAGAAATAAATCAAAAATCAAGCAGCAATTGTTTGCAACTTTCAAGGGGAAGGGGAGATAATTTGAAGAAATTAAGAACTTATCTCTCCTGTTTAGAGGAAAGTCTGGTCTTTGGTAGTAGGCAAGAGAACACTGTGGATATGTTTCAGTGTATGAGATCTTATCAGGAAAGGTGTGAAATTGTAAGGATCTTTTGGACAATAACTGATAAGGAATTAGTAACGTCCTGTCTTGTGTGTGAATTTTCCGTTTGTTCCTTTGTTTTGTTTCTGTTCAAATTTTTGTCTAAGCCTGCTAATGAGTTAGAAAAAGTTTTGGCCAGTACAATCTGCATATATAAAATGAACTGAACTTAGAGGAACGAACTCAAATGAGCAGATCTATGATCAAAGACATTCCATCTGTGATCATCCAATCTTTTTTTTTTCGAATATAGTGCATCTAGGATTACATTAACCAATGTATCCTTTTCTTTTTGAAGAAAATTGGATATGATTTGAGAGAGAGACTTGCTATTTCTAGCAAGTTCAGTGACTCTCCTGTTTGTTTGTTGACATCAGAGTTGATAGGAATAGTGAACTGAAAGGTGCTGTCAGTTACTGAAGAGTGAACAACAATGTTTTGTAAGAAGTAATCTTTAAAATTGCCATAGGCAGAATTGTTAGTGTCAGACAAAACAGTGCAGTGTTTGTTCTGGCTCTCTATTTTCTGAGATCAATTCCTGCTGACGTCAACTTCATCCTTCTGGACGTCGATAAAATAAAGTATCAGTTTGCTTTGGACTGGCACAGCAGTATAGCTAGAGGGGGTAATGGGCCAGTGCACCCCAGGTGATACTTGTATGGAATAGAACTTTTGGGTATGCTGTATAAGCCTGTATAGATTACAATTTGGAGCATGGAAAACTCAAGGGCTACCTCAGGTGGCACACGTTCTAGCTACATCATTGGGCTGACAGAATTGTAAGAGTGTACTATTTATTCCTGGCCTTTATGTTCCAAGCACCCAGGCTAGTGTGGTGGACTTGTTTGTATCTAGCTGATAGGAACATGTCGTATAAAAACTAACTGAGGAAGGCAACAGGAAATTATGTGCCTAGAGTAGAAAAGAAGAGGAGAGGTTGGTAAAAAGGCCAACATCGTAATTTCAATTTGGTTTTCAGACAACCCCCCCACAAAAAAAAAAAAAACAGAACAAAACAAAAAGAATGCCAACAATAATGATGCATGTTTGTTTGTATGTATGTGTGTATATCTGTGTATAAATGTTCCTTTTGAAAAAATGTAAGGGGTGGTTCTGACCAAATGTAATGAGGTTTCTCTAAAGGAACTCTGGAGTAACATTACTCAACAGAGTGAAGGGCTTTGAGATTAGGGAGGTTCTCCAGATTGAGCTGCTACCTCTTCACTCAGAGGTTACAGTTCCAGTACTACAGATGAGAAAAAATGCGTCTATGGTTGTTGATAGTGTATAGATGAAGTAAAACTATAATCTAAGACCTGGTTGTCATCATTCTGTATCTTATTTAAATACAGTGTAGCTAGGACAACATTATCCAACATTAATTTTTAGAACAGTAGGGTGTGATGTAAGTGAGGCTTGGCATACTAAAACTTGTCTTTGTTGTGGAGCACATCTTTACAAAACATCAACACAACTATCAATATAAATTAAGAAAGTGTTCCATCAAGTACACAGTGTGTGACAGTGTAGATGGCCAGAGGGTGGAAAAGAAAAATAAAGGATTTTAAATGAGTTATTTCCCCTTGGCCGTTAAAAAATAGTAAAGGGTATATCTTAAGAAAACATCAACACAGCTATCAATATAAATTAAGGTGTTCCTACATGTAAACAGCATGGGAACTTTATGAGGACAGTGCAGATTGCAATACTATTGATAGATAAATGGCAATTTCTGTCTTTTTGTGTGGTTGGTTGTTACATAGAGTACATTATTACGAAACATTAACACATCTATCAATATAAATTAGGAAGGTGTTCCTACTTGTAAACAGGGTGTGACCTTTGTGATGATAGTGCATTTGTCTAAAAGCAGAACAGTTCTTCATGCAGCACCTGTCAATTGGCTGAAGTGACATGAAAGGCATCATCACTCATGGCATATTCGTGAATAAGTCACTAACTGAAATAAGGGTGGTTCTGGGTAAAGTGCGAAAATAACCCTAACAGTTCAAATACTAAGAAATAAACATACTTGACTTGATTTATACCAAATAAAATGTAATATTTTGAAACATTTTTGCACGGTTGCCTTGGAAATAGTACGTTAATGGTAAAATTTGCAAATAAGTTGTGGCATTGATATCTCCATAACCCATGGTCAGATTTTACTCAAATTTCTTTTAAATGAAAAATCTAAGGTAGGTTTATGAAATGTCATTAAATCTATATATTGACTTAGGACAGGGGTTAGATTGATAGTAAAATCACTGACCTTGTCTGACAACTTCTTGTAAGAAAGTCCATTAATGTAGAATGCACATGTATTTATACAATGTAACGACTGGCAACCAGTCACTCTAATGATATTGCTTTCTAATAAATGGAGGATGAAATGACCAGTGGGCAAAAAAGAAAAATGAAGAAAAATGAATGGGTATTTCCCCTTGGCCGTTAAAAGATGGGTTATATCTGGACCCCTTCTAGGGGCCCTAGCCGTCCAATTATAGATTTTTATTAAACTGCAATGAGCCTAGTAACAAACTGGATGTTGGTTTAACATGCATGCAAAGTTTCATGAAGATTTGTTAACGGGTGTAGACAGCAACTTGACACAAACAAAAACTAAACAGATTGTCGTTTATATATGTATATACTATAATATTATTACAATATTACTTATAACAATATGAAGAATTTTCTTCTAAAATTACTTTGAAATATGATCTAGTAAGCAGCTTCTGTCATTGAATAAAAGTTGAAGAGAATGATGACCTAATCCTATGAGTAGATGAGCCTTGGTATTTTGAACTTGTATAAGGAATGAAAAAGAAACATTAGAGACACTGGTTTTATTTAAATGTGCTGTGATGATCAACGCATAAGCAAGAAAAATATCTTTATGAATGTGTAATATATATATATATATATAAAGAAAGTTTAAAGAAGATAAATTAAAAACAAAGTAGAACTTAAACAAATGAAATATTGTGAACTTACCAAGTAAAATGGTATCTATTTTCTTTAATGGTTGCTGTCTGCCTCTCATCCAATCAGGCTCATAAATGAATGGTGGCTTTGATTGTTTTGTCAAATTGTTGCGATATCCTGTGTATCGATCTGTAACACCTGTGTTATCGCTAAAAAGTTGGATCCGGTCATTAGAAGTAGTAACGTGGGGTTCTAACTTCTGCAATTAAAACATTATCCAAAGGCCTAATAATTGAAATACCCTTATAGATTATGGAAATAAATATTCTAAAATATTGTTATTTCATATGAACATGATTTTTGACCTTGGGTAGCAAGTGTTATTTCCTATTTGTTTACCCCTAAAAAGTATGAAAAATGGCTAATATTTCCTTCAAACTTTGCTCTTATTATGATATTTATTCAAACTCCAAAGAATCCCTCTCAATACATGGCTATGATGCTCCACCACTATTCCTGCTCATGATCAGAGATGCACATATTGTTAGCCACTAAGTGACATATTCAAGTGGTTAAGGTCAAGCAACTGACAAGCAAAATTGTGGTACTGAGCAGAATATTTGCTATAACGATATTTTTGCTTCAGTAACTTAGCAATGAATCTGTCTGAAATGTAATGGAAAATAGTTGAGTTTCAAAACATCGATGTCCAGGTTGCAAAAGCAAAGTTTGAAGGGAATTGTAGTCATTTCCTTTGATTTCTAGATAAAAGCAAATAGGAAATAACATTTATTGATCAATGACAAAAAACAAAAAAAAATTTTGTTCCACAGTGTTATTGGAGCAACTGCTTTTTGCTAATCATTGAAGCATGCAAGAATTATTTATCAATTACTGTATATGTTGGTGTTTAAAAGGATTAGAGTTATAAGGTATGTCTGTTGTTATCAAGGTAAAAGTCAGCCTATAGTCAACCATCAGCCACGCTAACAACTTTCTATTTTATATCAAGACTGGAAATAATCCCAACTATTTTGGATAGTATTCTTTAAGATTAACATGTCATCTTATATGCTAGTATGTCTTGCAAACAACTTGCACATGCAAGTGCTACCAGTCGAGAACTCCGCATACCGGAAGCCAGCAAGTGTATGGGGTCATCAGGAGAGAATGTGCGCTGTTTCGGGGTCTACCTCTCAACGGCATCAATGCACACCTCACTGATATGAGGCCCCGCTTGCTAGATCAACTGGTTATTAAAAACAAAGCTCAATATTTCTCTAGCCATCGCTCATCGTCTCTTTTTAACCAAATCCAGTGGCTAGCCTTCTCCACTGTAGTTTGGATATCGGTCATGGTGGTATTTACCTTACAATGAAATACCTATTTTTATATGAGCCAATGAGCGAGCCTCTGTATAGTCATGTCAACTACAAGAAATAGCAACCGAATCTACTGCAACTTTCATACTAATTTCTTAAATAATGGATAGATATATTAAATAATGTAGTCCTACATAACTTAAACAGACAAGATAGTCATGGCCGGAATATTTTTAATCATAAGCCTGCTCAATCTTGGGACTGAACAACAACAAGAGTAAATAAAACAATCTATTTATATATAAGCAGACTAAGGCAAGCAAAACTGTACATGCAATTTAAGAGCACAATATGATATCTGCAGCAAAATCTCAAGAGATAAAATAGAAAGAAAAAAAGATGGTGAGTTAAAACAAGTGAAAATGAAGTGGACAGTAAAAAGAAAATAAGAAAAGGAAATGATGCAAATTTTGAATTCTAAGAGAGTTGAGGAAAAAAAAATATATTGATAGTTTTCAAATTTTGGTCCAAAACCAGCAACTTTAGGGGAGGAATAAGTTGATTAAATTGACCCCATTGTTCAACTGGTACTTATTTTATCAACTCTGAAAGGATGAAAGGCCAAGTTGACCTCAACAGAATTTCAACTCGGAACATAAAGATGAACAAAACGCTGGTGGCACGTAAAAAGCACCCACTACTCTCTTGGAGTGGTTGGCATTAGGAAGGGCATCCAGCTGTAGAAACTTTACTAGATTAGATTGGAGCCTGGTACAGCCTTCTGGCTTGCCAGCCCCAGTCAAATCGTCCCACCCATGCCAGCATGGAAAGCGGACGTTAAATGACGATGATGATGAATGTACAGACAGATGAAATGCTACTAAGAATTTTGCCCAGTATGCTAACAATTCTGCCAACTCTCCGCCTTAGAAAGAATGAATGTAACTAGATGTTATTATAGGAAGATGGTTTCTCTGTGTATATATAGCATTTTTGAAGAAATTATTCTTAACCTAAGCCTGTCATTATCATAGAATCTTTTACAAATATAGTAAGAAATAACTGTAAAATCTCTCTGAAATTACATATGACTGTTATAAAAAAAAGAAGAACATAGTAAATGTGCTCTTTTCTATAGCTAGAAATAAGAATAGTCAAAGATGGAACACCTTTGTTGATAGGTCTTCTTGCTGATGGCAAAATGGTATATAGTTCTCAGGTTCAAGGTACCAAGCAAGTCTTTCCACTACTACAATTAATCAGGTCCTTGGAAATACTTACCATATAATTGGTTTCAAATTTTGGCAAAAGACCAGCAGTTTCAAGTAAGGGGATAAGTTAATTACATCAACCCTAGTTCTCGATTGGTACTTATTTTATCCACCCTGAAAAGATGAAAGGCAAAGTTGATCTTGGCTTTGAACTCAGAATGGTCAAACGGACAAAATGCTGCTAAGCATTTTGCCCAGCATGCCAATGATTCTGCCAGGTCGACAACTTACTTACTATATAATTAAATACAGCAGGTAAATAACATAAGTTAACAAAGAGATATTCTCTCACCTTCCTAATATTGTCCAAAGATACAAGTGCCCATTCTTCTATGCTACCTTTTTGGTTTGGCTGCAACTCCTTGTATTTGAGTATATCAAACTTATTCATATAGTCATCCAGAAAGATTCTTGTTGCATTTAAAAGTTGCATAAGAACTAAAATAAAAAGCAAAAAAAAAAAAAAAATCAGTAGACATAAATACCCATTTCACTAACATCTGGACATGTCCAAAGCATAAAATAACCCAAAACAAAACAAAACAAAATCTTAACTTTGGCAATAATCTATCCTAGATTGGTTTTATGAAAGATACAGCATGTGTCAAAAATCAAACAGATGAATGCAGACTTGCATTGGGAGAACTCTGACAAAATAAGAGCAACAGATCACGCAAATAGAATGATTTAATCCTTTTGTTAACAATCTACCAGAGACTGCCTTTATGATTCAATGGTGCAAACTATCTGCTTTAAAGGGATCAACATTAAAGACTTCCATTGAAACTTCATGTTAATTTATGTTCGAAACACCAACTTAACAATGACAAAGTTATTTTACCAAATTGTTCCTTATTTTCAAAATTGACTGAAACATTAGTCGTGTATTTCAACAGAAATATAGCAACAAAATGATTAGAGAAAAAAAAAAAAAAACCTAACCATTTAAAAAACAAAACAAAACAAAAAAAAACCAATGATTGTTATTGTTGACCCAGGGCTATAGTAGAAGACACCCAAGGTGCCATGCAGTGGGCTTGAACTCAGAATCATGTTGTTAGGTAGTAAACCTCTCATCACACTGCCATGCCTGTGCCTATCATAACTGTTGATAATAATGAAGCCAACGAGGAAGCCACAATATGGTCCTTCAACCTATTAGAAATAGTAGCCAAATCACACTGTGTTGAATAAAGAAAGGTACATTGGATAGTG
>NC_068984.1:53433095-53439052 GCF_001194135.2 Octopus bimaculoides
TCCTTGATAGACAAATACTACAGGAGATCTGCCCTAACTGAACAGACTGATGATCCAAAGACATTCCAGTTGTGACTGTCCTGTAGTATTTGTCTATCAAGGACAACACTATCCAATGTACCTTTCTTTATTCAACACAGTGTGATTTGGCTACTATTTCTAATAGGTTGAAGGACCATATTGTGGCTTCCTCGTTGGCTTCATTATTATCAACAGTTATGATAGGCACAGGCATGGCAGTGTGATGAGAGGTTTACTACCTAACAACATGATTCTGAGTTCAAGCCCACTGCATGGCACCTTGGGTGTCTTCTACTATAGCCCTGGGTCAACCAAAGCTTTGTGCGTGGATTTGGCAGATAGAAACTGAAAGTAGTTTGCTGTGTGTGTGTGTGTGTATGTGTGTGCACACGCATGCATGTGTGTGTGTGCATTTGTGTCTTCATGTCTTGACATTGCATCATCATTATCACCATCATTTAGTGCCTGCTTTCTATGTTGGCATGGGTTAAATAGTTTGACTGAAACTGGTAAGCAGGTTCCAATCTGATTTGGCATGGTTTCTATGGCTGGATGCCCTTCTTAATGTCAACCACTCCAAGAGCATAATGGGTACTTTTTACATGCCACCAGCACAGGTGCCAGTTGCGTGACACTGGCATCAGCCACAACTGTGATAGTTGTAAGATGATTGTCACTGACATACAAGTAGAGTTATTCATTTCCAATATTCTTTGAGTATGTCTGGCCATAGGTAAATATTATTTTGCTTGGAAACAAGTGAGGGTTGGTCACAGGAAGAGCATCTGGCTGTTGAAAATCTACCACAAATAAACTCCATATGACCATTGCAAGCATGGAAAGGGTGGACTTTAAATGATGATGATGATGGTGGACTGAAATAGTTGCTAGCACTCATTGAATTCTCTGTTATTTCTATTAGACTCTCCACTGACTCAAACAGTTGATAAATGGAGGGAATTAATAAATTTTATTGCTAGGAATGTAGCACTAGCTAATCAATACCTGATGTTCAGTAACATGATGGCACTAATTACATATTATAAACATGGGAACAAGGTCATACATTTGTGGGGAACATACTGTTAATTAACCTTTTAGCATTTAAACTGGCCATATCTGGCCAAAATAATCTACCTGTTTTATCTTCAAAGTGGCCAGATCCAGCCTCTCATACTTACCCTACAATATTATTCTAAAAATGAACATTCATGGTGCAGGCGTGGCTGTATGGTAAGAAGCTTGCTTCTGGGTAAGTGTTTTCTACTATAACCTCAGGCCGACCAAAACCCTGCGAGTGAATTTGGTAGACGGAGACTGAAAGAAGCTTTTGTGTGCGTGTGTGTTTGTTCCACCATCATCACTTGACAACTGATGTTGGTGTGTTTATGTACCCGTAACTTAGTGGTTTGGCAAAAGAATCCAATACAATAAGTACTAGACTTTAAAAAATAAGTCTTGGGGTCAAATTGTTTGACTAAAACCCTTTAAGGCAGTCTAATGATTGAAAGAAGTAAAAGAATAACACCATTGAAATCTCAAAGCTACACAGTAATGCATGATTAATTCAAATCAATGTAAATAGATATTATTTATTACATTTGACAGAGAAATGTGAATGCTAAAGGGTTAAACTGACTCCTGTAATTTATGTGTTATTCTGCTTTATTAACCCCAGAAGGTAAGGTTAGATCTAAATATGAATTTGGATGAGAAAAGGTTGCAACTAAATATGAGAAAGCATTTTGTCTGGCTAATGACTGTCAATTCACCACCTTAACAACAACAATGATAATCCTTTCTGAGATTAACACAAAACCAGATATTTAGTGGTGGTGGTGGAGAAATCAGTTGGTTAAATCAACCTGAGTACTTGACTATTTCTAAAAGGATGAAAGTTAAGTTGACTTTGACTAGATTTGAACTCAGAACATTAAGAATTGAAACCATCAAATAATAATAATTCTTTCTCCTTTAGACACAAAGCTGGAAATTTTGGGGGAGGTGGCTAGTTGATTACATCAACCTCAATGCTCAACTGGTACTTATTGTATTAACCATGAAAGAATAAAAGACAAAGCTAAGGAGAAACAAAATACCACTAAGCATTTTGCCCTGTGTGCTAACAGTTCTGTCAACTTGTCTCAAATTCTTTCTATTTTGGTACAAAGCCAGGAATTTTTCAAGTGAGACGTAAGTGAATTACAGTGCTAAACTGATACTTATTTTATTGACCCCAAAATGATGAATGGCAAAGTCGACTTCAGCAGGTTTTGAACCAAGAATGTAAAGATCTGGAAGAAATGCTGTCAAGCATTTTGTTCAACATGCTAATGACTGTACCAGTTCACTGCCTTGAGATAATAATAATACCTCCCACTATGGGCACAAGGCCTAAAATTTTTGGGGGTGGGGATGGCTAGTTACTACCTCGACCCAGTGTACAACTGGTATTTATTTCATTGACCTTTAACGGATGGAAGTAAAGTTGACCATGGTAGAATTTGAATGTAAAGACAGACAAAATGCTGCTGGGCATTTCTTTGGGTGTGCTAACAATTCTGCCAACATATTACCTTAATAATAATAATAATAATAATAATAATAATAATAATAATAATCCTTTCTGTTATAGGTACAAAGCCTGACATTTGGGTGAGGGGACAGTTGATTACATCGACTTCAGTACACAGCTAGTACTTATTTTATTGACCTGGAAAGGATGAAAGGTAAAGTTGACCACTACGGAATTTGAACTCAGAATGTAATGATGAAAGAAATGCAGCGAACCATTTCGCCCAGCGTGCTACCAATTCTGCCAGCTTGCTGCCTCGGTACAAAACTAGGAATTTTTTAAGTGAGAAGGAAGTCAATTACAGTCCCCTCCACCAAATTTCAAGCTTTGTGTCTATAGCAGAAAGGATTATTATTATTGTTATTATTAAGGTAATATGTTGGCAGAATTGTTAGTACAGCAGAAGAAATGCCTAGCAGCATTTTGTCTGTCTTTACATTCAAATTCTGCCATGGTCAACTTTACTTCCAAGAGCACTCTGAGAGTGCAAACTTCTGCCAAGGCAACACCAGTGTCCTCTCAGCGATTAACTGGGGATGATTTTTAAAATGAGAATATCTGAAATACACTTGACTGTTCTTATAAACGAGAATACTAAAATGAACCTGACTGCTCACAAAAATTAAGTAAAAAAAACGGAAAAATAATCCAGAATCCTTGTCTGGTACCTGATCGATTCCAATGGTAGTCATGGAATGTGAAGGTGGCTGTAGAAAATTTAGTAACAGTAATAAATAGTTTATCCTAATCTAATACAAACCAAAGTTAACAAATTCACCGTTCAAAATAGTTTCAAAGGTGGAGGTAATAATAAGTTCTACTCAGGAATTTTTAAATGAATAGCATGAGACCTTTTTGTTTTCTCTTCTCTTAAATTTCGGCTTTCCTTTGGTATTCCTGTTGTTTTAGATCTATGTATATATATATATATATGTAAATATACTGTAAAGTGTTAATATGCATATATAATGTATATATTATAAAAACATGTTAGTGTTATTTAATTTCTGAACAGTTTTGCTGCGGTTTGTTTATATAGTTTGATTTCTTTATCCATCAGTTTCTTCTAAGACAGAGACGTAAGTAAAATTAATAATAGAGAAACGAAAATAAAACTTTGGAAACAGCCTAAAGGAAGAAAATTGAGAAAGACTTGAAGTCAATGTAAGATCGTAATCATGTAAAGTAAATATAACAAATAATCCAGAATCCTTGTCTGGTACCGGATCGATCCTAAAATCTAATCAGTTCATGCCAGTCATGAGGCCAAACATCCAGCGGTTCTTGAGATATGACTGAAAACAATACCTCCACCTTAGCGAAGGCGGCGGTAAGGCACAAGGTTTGAAATTTTGGGGGACGGACCGCATTGCGGTACCGACCACGCCGTCGGAGCATGGCCGGCAGCAGCCGCCTGGCTGGCTTCATCGGCTCTGACTACTACTGCTACCAGTAAAAGAGGGTTGGTATTAAAAGGGTTTACCCGTGGTGGTGGGGGTACTAAATTATAATTATACCTCGTAGATTTTAACTCTCTTCACCATGCCAGTCTCAGCAGCCCAGAAGGACCACTCCCTACTTCCTGTCATTAAACCAAAACAAGAATACACATAAAATTCAAAAGAATATGGTAAATAATTTATCTAGTAACTAATTCAGCATCATCATTTATCTAATTTTTCATGCCGGCATGGGTCAGACAGAATTTGTTGTAGATTTTTTTTTACAGCCAGACGCTCTTCCTGTCGCAAACCCTTACCTATTTCCAAGTAAGGTAATACTTCCCATTTCAACAGAAGATTAGAAAAGGACACAACTTGCATGAGGGTGATTTTCGTTTACAACTATCATATGAAGTCAAGGCGACAGTAACAAACACATACACACAATGGGCTTTCAGTTCTTGTTTACCAAATCCACTCACAAGGTTTTGGTCGGCCTGGGGCTATAGTAGAATGCACTTGCCCAAGGTGCCATGCAGTAGAATTGAACCTGAGACTATGAAGTTGAGAAACAAATTTCTTACAGCACAGTCATGCCTACATGTATCTTGTTCTTGCTGTGAAATGAGTTTTTAACACCTACCTTGCCTTGTTGAAGACATATATTGAGAATCTTGTTGACTGGACCATTCTGTGGAACTTTTAAGTATATTGTTGTCCAGCCAAAGTTGATGAAGACCTTTAAGGAGGTGTACAAACTCATTGTCTACTCGGTCACTACTAAACCAGTTACTACAATGCAGGATTTTTTTAACGATGATTTCTATATTTTGAATAGATTGTTCGAAATACACGTTTTTTTGAATCATTATTTCGTAGTTCGCGCTATGGGGTATGTACTTGAAATATTTTACCTTAACCAAACATACACTTAAAATTTCCCCCTTAAAACTAAGTTTGTTTTGCGAGTGTATTTCGCTGTTACCAAGGACGTCGTCAACTATAAAGGGAGTTAACTCATGCTTCTATTACGAGACAACCCTTTCATTTAAAATATCTGTGAAAAGGCAGCAAGCTAGCGGAAACACGTGCACGTCGGACAAAATGCTTATCAGCATTTGTTCTGCAACTTTATATTTCTCAGCTCAACTTCCGCCGAGGTCGACTTTGCTTCTCATTCCTTCGGGGTCGATAAAATAAAGTACAGTCAAGGGATCTTTGGGGTTTGACGGGCAACATTTGTTTTCTTAACGAAACACTTTCAAACTTGGGACACTGGTAGAATGTGTCATATAAAACAACTTCTTCTGTTAACCTTCTTAACAAAAAATTGTACATCGCAAGTTATTTCAAGTTAAAAAGTTGTCGTATTTCTGTAATTTCAACCAATCACTGACGTCTATTCAGCTGAATAAAGTTACTGCTGTTCGGTGTCAAGTGTGTTATTCCCTGTTTAATTATATCATTATTCCCTAGTAAGGTTTTAGGGTTAGGGTTAGGGTTCGGGTTTTAGGGTTAGGGTTGGGGTTAGTGTTAGGGTTAGGGTTATGGGTTATAGGGTTAGAGTTAAGGTTATGGCAAAAATAATCATAACCCTAACCGTAATCCTAAAACTAACCCTAACTCTAAAACCCGAACCCTAACCCTAAAGCTAAAACCAGTACAAACGCACGAACGATGTCATAAATAAGAGTAACACGGGTAGTTGTTGAGAAACAACGGGACTAACAAGGGAAAAGATCCCATAACACCGTTACGACATTAATTGTTTTCACCTCAATAGACGTCAGTGATTGGTTGAAATTACTGAAATACGACAATTTTTTACATAAAATAACTTCGAATACAAAATTTTTTATCTGTTCTATACCACAAAATATACAAATATTCGAAGTTTGAAAGTGTTTCGGTACTAAAAA
>NC_068984.1:53439062-53447837 GCF_001194135.2 Octopus bimaculoides
TATATATATATATATATAGAGAGAGAGAGAGAGAGAGAGAGAGAGAGAGAGAGAGAGACGGGGATGGAGAGAAAGAGAGAGGTTAACATTAGATTGTATAACATCAGAAGTTTTTATACAATTTGATGTATAATTTAGATGAAGGAATGTTTTACATGATGAATCAAACCACTAAAAGTTCACATGACAGGAGGAAGGAAAAAACGCTGGAGAATGTATATATTTTCTTGATATGGTATTCTCTACCCTAAATTGTTGATTCAAATCAACAAATATTTTCATGAGGCTCTACATTCAAAAAGCAAACAAAATATAGTAGGCTTTGTGGTATCAATTTATTGTTTTATATTTTTGCAAGACAGGATTGTCAGATTTTTATTTAGCTGTTGCTTAACTCAAGCTCAGCTCTGATTGAGCAGACATATCTTGAATTAGCTTGTCAAATGTGTCCTTCCAGTTTTATTTTTAACCCTTTAATATTTAAACTGGCCATATCTGGCCCAAATATTATACCTGTCTCGTGTACAGACTGGCCATTTTCAGCCTCTCACATCTACCCTACAATGTCATTCTAAGAATAAAAGAGCACATCATGGTAATCTCAAAGCCATCAGATAATGTATGATTAATTCACAGCAATGTGAATAAAGAAGCATTACATTAAACAGAATAATCTGAATGGTAGAGTTAAGTTGTGTGATCTAATGGAATTTGGCTATTTGTAGCTTGTTGAATGATCACAGATGAGTTCCCTCATGAAATTATTAATATTTAGTTGTTAAATTTGAATAGCCCCAGTCACATCCTCATGGGATCATAGCATGGAAAAAAAAAAAAAAAAAAAAAAAAAAAAAAATCATTCACTCATGTAATTTTCATTTCAGAGGATTCAGTCCTAAGATTTAGGGATTGAAATATGGGGTTCTCTTTGTAAAGCTAGTGGTAAATTTGTTAAAGAAGTATCCTTACTAAACCAAAGTAGCTGTTAATAGTGAAAATACTAGACTAGCACTAACAATATGTTGGACAGCTTATGAAAACACAGAGGTTATATTTTCACAAGATCATACTTCAACAGCTACGATTATGTTGTAACAGTTTCATTAAATAATATTCATTCCATACTTTGAAGAATACCAAACAGGACATCATGACAACCATTATTTCATCTTTGCATTGGAATGGCAGAATCATTGAAGTGTTGGACAAAATGTTTTGCAATATTTAGTTATGGTCCTTTACATTCTGATTTCAAATCCCACTGAGATTGACTTTGACCTTCATAATTTTGGGTCAATAAAATAAGTAGCAGTCATGTACAAAGGTTGATGTAATCTATTTAACCTCAAAATTTTGCTCCCTGTGTCTTCTTTAGAAATATTACTTCTGGCTCTAAGCTCTGGTTTCAAATCCTGCTGAGGTTAACTTAGTCTATCATCCTTCTAGGGTTGATCAATCAAGTAATAGGGTCAAATTAATCAGCTAACCCTTCTCATCAAACTTCAGCCTCTGTACCTGTGTTAGAGAAAATAGTTTATTTTTGGTATAAAAGCTGGCTAGTCCCTAACTACATGACAATACTTACCACTGAATAAATAAAATAACAGCACTAACACATTCTATGTCATCTGCAAATAAAGGAAGGAAAATAGGTGGCGAACTGGTAGAAATGTTAGCACACTGGGCGAAATACTTAGAGGTATTTCGTCTGTCTTTACATTCTGAGTTCAAATTCCGCCAAGGTCAACTTTGCCTTTCATACTTTTGGGGTCGATAAATTAAGTACCAGTTGCATACTGGGGTCAATCTAATTGACTGCCCCCCCCCCTCAAAAATTTCAGGCCTTGTGCTTAGAGTAGAAAAGAATGGCTGTGCCACTTTGTACAATTTGTGGCATTTAAAGAAACAAATTTCATAATATTCAAGAGTGCAAGTTAACTTCAGAATAAATGAGTCAATTGACCATCAAATCAAGTGTTTTCAAGACTGAATACTACAGAAAGAGTCACTAATATAATTTGCTTCTTCCATACGGTTTTGTATTAATACACATAGGTTTGTTTCTGTTGGTAACTTGTACATTGTTATTGCTTTCCACTTTATAATCCTTGGTTTTGGCATCTGTTGTAAGCATAAAACAGTGTTCCAATCTGGCATTTATACTGTCAAGATAAAAACTGTTTTCAGGCAAGATGTGTAGTTGCATGGTTATATTAACAAGCCAACAAAGGAGTCTTTCCATGCCTGTTTGACCTGCAAGAAACAACAGCCAAATATTCTGCTAATCAAACCCTATTGTTTTTGGAAAGCAATGGACATATGCCTAAAATGATGGGGTGGTCATGAATGGAGTGACATTGACCAAAGCTCACTTCTGATGAAACAAACTTCAGATAGACATAAATATAATAGCGTTAGAATACTTTGTACCAACATCTGATAGTTATATTAGCCTTACAATTTTCACTGTAGAAACTCGGAAATCCTATTATGTATACAGCAATGTAGTTGTTTAACTCAAAGCACTCCTGATCTGGTTAATTTTTGATTAAGGATATTCTATCCCTCATCAACATACCATTTAATCAGGTATAATGTATCAAGGATTACATCATCTGATATATCCTTTCTTTTTTAAAGACACTAAAGTTTGGTTTTGTGAGAGAGATATGATTGCTATTTCTAGCAGGTTGAGCTATGTAGATACTTATTCATTAAGATAAATCTAAGGGGAAGCAAATCACACTTGTGTCAATACAGTTGCAATTGTATTACTTGAAAGTTGGAGGGAAAAAATTATATCAAGGGTTTGGTGCAATGTTTCCATTTAAAAATGACCCTCCCCTCGAAAAAATCCCACAAAACAAATCTAAGGTGTCAGTTATCTTTATGCCTTTCTTTTTTACTGGAAAGTTCTTTTAGTAATTTTATTTCATATGTAGTGAATAGTTAATTTGATGGACTAGTACACATGTCATTGTTTCCAACTTACCAGTTCTACCCGCTTGTAACTAAAGGACAGTTTATTGTCTTGGACTAAACACAGAACAATACTTATGAATGGGACACACTAAATCTTCAGCTGTGAGGTAGCAAACTGTAGCCTTGGCCCATTCTGATTTGCAGTATTATTCATTATTGCAATGTCATTTCATCAAATACTGAGGATGTGGACTCATCTGTTTCATCAAATTTCTAGCCACATATTCACTCTCCTCTTTCATTTGTATTTCATTCAGGTCTCCAAGTCTAAAAACAGTTTGTGCCGGAGTTTAAAGACTTTTCGTGTGAGAAGTGTCAAGCCAGCCATATTTTACTGATAATTTTATCAAATTATCAAAGCCACCTACAAAATATTATCACCACACAAGAAAAAAAAAGTAAACAATGAAGTATGTGTGTGAACTTTAAGGTAACTGTAATAAATCAAGTAAAAAGGAAGCTTTATACTATTTATCTAAATATAAAGTTAAAAAAAAAAGGAAAATTAAATGTTGGGCAGGTTTAAATTGCTAAGTGAATAACAATTTTTAAGCTAGTGAAATTGTAACTTGGCACTTTTATAAACGACCCAAAGTATTTAAAATAATTACAAGAGGCTTTGAAAGATTAGTGTTGGACTATGTAAATCCAAAATGTATTAAAATAAAATATAAAAAAATCGTTGTAAAAGATTATTTAGCAAATGAACATTAAAAAATATCCAATTTAGTGCTTTTTGATATTGGTTAGCTAATTTCAATATAAGTCTTTTTAATTTATAAAATTAACTAGATTCCAATATATAGCAAAATGAATTGGACCCAATGACTTCAGAAGCTGTCTGGTGTAAGATTCTTGTTATTCATTGCTGTAAAGATTAAATTACCTTGTAAATGAAATTCATAAAAAGAAATGTTTCCCTTGAATACTTAAAGACTTTCCAGGTTTTTGTGAGTTTGTGAGTCTTGATATATATGCTTTTGGTTCTTTTCCATCAATTGCATAGCCGACGCACATACTTGAGGTGCAATGTGCCGACACAAGTTCAATTTCATTAGCTTCTGCTAATTTTATGAGCAATGCACCTGCATACTTATCTTTAATATTGCTCAGTAAAGGGGATTCGAAAAACTTCCGCTCAAAAGCTTTGTTAACAGCTAATGTTGTATCCTCTTCAGATAGAATACACTCAGCAAATTCTTTTGCAAAAATGGTCCTGATAAGATATTCACCGGTGCCAGATGTTACAACCCCAATACCAGCCGAATCAGCAGTATTATTAGCCGCCCAGCAACCAGCACCAAAAACAGCTGCGGAACCTAGCCGACCAGGTTGCTTTAGAGATAGTCCACCACTAGATACAGCACAAGCAATATTCCCTTGTTTATCTACACATATGGCACCGACTGTATCTTGGTGCTGAGAAATATCATCATTGTTTTCAACTTCTTCGATGTTGGAAGACGAATCATTTCTATGATTTATAACCGATTTCTTTTCAAGATATTTTCTTTTAGCTTTACAATTAAGCCGGTTATCAAGTGCCAAAAGCTTTTTTTTGTAGTTTTCATAAGTCTTTTGTGATGATTCTGTTACCAGAATGTTATCGGACACATGGTTTAAACCTTGCTTCAGAGCCCAGTCATAGGCTCCTCGTCCGACTAGAATACTCGGAGGGATTCTACCGAGAGATAATCCTTTCAGCTGAGCATCAATTAATGTTTTTGCTATACATACAGGATTTTTTATGCCAGATACAGCGCCAACAGCCCCATAAGCCCTTGTATGTCCGTCCATTACAGAGGCATCACATTCTACGGTTCCATTTAGTGTTAAATTCGAGCCAATTCCGGCATTTGTACATGTCGCATCTTCCAAAACTGCTAGAACTGAAACTACAGCATTCAGTGCTGATATGTTATTTTTCAATGACTTAATTCCAATTTGGCAGGCAGTCTTACAAGTTTTAGTATAATCAGTTTCTTTAGAAAACGAATGATAGCCAGCTCCAGCATGAACAGCAACAAAAGGTTTCATCGCCATTTTGTTGTGAGTGTTTCCCCTTTAACATCATAGTTATTTCCCTTGAATTAGAAAGTTTTTTTTTTTTTACTTCCGAATGCATATCTTTCTTGATGCGGTCTATTTTTTTTTTCTTTATTACCCACAGGGGGCTAAACATAGAGGAGACAAACAAGGACAGACAAAGTCGATTACATTGACCTCAGGGCGTAACTGGTACCTATTTAATCGACCCCCAAAGGATGAAAGGCCAACTCGACCTCGGCGGAATTTGAACTCAGAACGTATACGAAATACTGTTAAACATTTTGTCCAGCGTACAAACGTTTCTTGTTATTGTTAGTGTTTAGACCAAATCGGTCCAATACAGCAAATCTATGATGAAAAGCATTCTAGTGATACTTATACAGTCTTTTTGTATAAGACAATGCACGATCCTTTGTTTTCATATATTTTTAAGACGTAAGGATATGATTTAAGGGAGATTTTACTGCTATTGCATGTAGGCCTAACAACATGGGAACCATATCGCACAGCTATGTTTCTATGTCTAAATGGTATATCTAATGAATGAAAACGATTCCCTTACTGTCATCGATATTTAGAAAGCAAACAGCAAAATATTACAAATTTAATGAAGCAGTGATAGGTTGTCTCTTCTACAAAAAAGATGTGCAAGCACCATGTTTATGCATGGATTAAAATTAAGGAAGAAAGTGATTAAATAAATCATTATGCACCCTCTTCTCTTCCGTATCTATTTAACATTTCCCTCCTCACTTTTCTCTCCTTATTTTTCCATCTACCTTATCTTCTCTCCTTACTTTTCCACCTGTCACACTTTTGCACCTTCAAATTTCTATCACCTCTCTTAATCTCATTTTTCAAAATTTCATCTTTCCCCATTCCTCTCCCGTCCACACACACGCACACTAATTATATCTGAATTAATGAAAGAGTTGGCAGAATAAAGTTAACCAAAAATAGGATGAAATATTTGTACAGCGTCAATTTCCCGGTACTTTCGGTTTAAAACTCGTTCCGGATTATCCATTTTAACCGATTAACAGATGGTACGCAGTAAAAAAATCTGGGCAAATTTTTTGCAGACTTTCGGTCCGTCATTAATCTATCCTTTGATAAATCTTCACAATACACCTTTTATGCTGGAATACAGCATTCACAACAGAGCGAGGGCAAGTTTTCTATAAATTTGCTACACACGCACAGGGAGAGAACCTTAGGTAGCGTAGCATATGATTGATTTAAGATAAAATCAAACATCATGTGTTACCCTATCAAAGTCTCTCGCTCTCTCTCTTTTTCTTTCTGCTATTAAGCAAATAATACGAACATTTGCGTCTTCATATTATTGGTTTCAAATTCTGGTACAAAGCAAGAAATTTCCGGTAAGGGGCTGAAGTTGATTACATCGACCCCAATGTTCAACTGGTACTTATTTTATCGACACCGAAAGTGATGAAAGGCAAAGTCGACCTCAGCGGAATTTGAACTCAGAACGTAAAGACTGACAAAATACTGCTAAGCATTTTGCCTGGCGTGCTAACGATTCTGCCAGCTCGCCGCCTTGCGTCTTTATATTATTATAGTTCGATGAATTAAACTGTGTTTCCGCCTTCATGATATGTTACCAGGGAAGACACGGATGTGTATCATGTTGGCTTGGTAGCAAAATAGTTAATAATAGTGGTCGCGAGAAATTTTAGTGATCTCACATAATTATGTAAGAATTAACAGAGATGGCAACTGTGCCCAGCGGCGCCTTCCTGGCACTTGTGCTGGTGACATGTGTAAAGAAATTCGAGCGAAATCGTTGCCAGTGCCGCTGGACTGGCTCCCGTGCAGGTGGAACGTAAAATACACCATTTTGAGCGTGGCCGTTGCCAGTACCGCCTGACTGGCCTTCGTGCACGTAAAAGCACCCACTACACTCTCGGAGTGGTTGGCGTTAGGAAGGGCATCCAGCTGTAGAAACTGCCAAATCAGATTGGAGCCTGGTGTAGCCATCTGGTTCACCAGTCCTCAGTCAAATCGTCCAACCCATGCTAGCATGGAAAGCGGATGTTAAACGATGATGATGATGTACCTGATCATCAGTTGCCGGAAAATCGGTCGTGTATGTATAATCTCAAATACTAAAGGTCAAGTCTAAGGACTTAAGAATGTGAAGATACAAACAAAACAAATTGCTACTTTTTCGTAAATATACTATTAAAATATATGTTTACTAACTTTTACATTCATGAAACTTCACTAATCCAAACTTTCTGTTGACTTCTCAAATTGTTTTTATCAAAGCAAAAGGAAACAAGAAGAAATAGAAAAGATAATCTAAATTTATTTCATATACACCTTTAAAGCGAGTGTGCGTGCGTGTGTGTGAATGTGTGTGTGCGTGTACGTGTGTGTGTGTGCGAGCATATGTATGGAAGAATATGTTGATTTCTGTTGGGGTCTATTTGCTCGACTAAAGGCGATGCTCCAGCACGGCCGCAGTCAAATGACTGAAACAAGTAAAAGAGTAAGTACGTTATGGCAACTGCAACTTGCTTCAAATGATGAAAGGGGATTATATTAAGAATCAAGACTTCTTCGAAATTGGTATGCTATTAAGGAAAGGACAGTCTGATTGTCTGGGGAAGTTGTTGAAAAAAAAAATGTGGAGCAATAGAAACACTGTTAAACTGAATTATAGAATAACGAGGGTTTACAGTATACTGCATTTTGAATGTTTCAAGTTGAATTTTTCAGACCAAAATTTGCAGTCAAAAAAGGGTATGTCCGCCAAGACGGTTTTGGCGGACCAAAATTTCCATTTGATGTGCATTAAGATTTGGAAAGATAGTGACGATGTTTCAATGTTTTCACTACATATATCAATATATTACGTCGACTTGTGTACTGGAAAATACAGTTGTCATGACGACCTATCTTTTCTTTTATCTTTTATTTGTTTCAGTCATTAGACTGCGGCCATGCTGGTGCAACACTTTGGAAAATTTTTAGTCGTATGAATCGACTCCAGTACATTTTTTAAAGCCTGGTACTTATTCTATCAGACTCTTGTGACGAACCACTAAGTTATAGGGGACGTAAACACACCAACACCAGTTGTCAAGCCGTGCTGGGGGGACAAACACAGACACAAACACACACACATACGTGTGTGCGTGCGTGCATATATATATATAAATATATATATATATATGTGTGTGTGTGTGTGTGTGTGTGTGTGTGTGTGTGTATATACGAAGATCTTCTTTCAGTTTCCGTTCACCAATTCCTCTCACAGGGCTTTGGTCGGCCCAAGGCTATAGTAGAAGACACTTGCACAAGATACCATGCAGTGGGACTGAACCCGGAACCATATGGTTGGGAAGCGAGCTTCTTACCACACAGCCACGCCTGCAATGAATTATTAAAACTAGTATTTCAATTTAAAAACTCGAAAAAAGAAAACAAAAGCAACATGGTCAAGATGGAAGATCAAATGTTTTCAGGTTGTCATTTCGCTTTTATCGTAATATTTTTCTTGCGATCAGCTTTCGTGAGCTAAAATCCCTAAACATGCTATTCGTTCAAGTAATCCTTTGGTATCAAATGACATTTTATGAAAAATACCTTACTGATGTAATTTGATGCTAATGTAATATTAAAGCAAAATCTTGCTAGTCTTTTCTCGTTATATTTCATGTGCTCGTTGTTAGCTGGATGTAAAATATAAGTAAAACAGAATAAGGAGCGGTATAA
>NC_068984.1:53450306-53451561 GCF_001194135.2 Octopus bimaculoides
ATATATATGATTGCATGCGTGAGTGTTTGTGTTCTAGTGTGAGAGTTTGTTTACGTGTATATTTATATTTTCGTAATATAGTGCTCAGACTTAAAGAGAATATTCTATTTTAAAATTTAAATATTCTTAACGCTATCTCTCATAGTAATCATTTTACTTTCATTTTCCACCTTTGTATGCTACACACTTCTGGAAACGACTGTTGATTTGTTTCGCTTTTAGGCCCCTACCCCACCTTCATCCTTCACTCACTTTCTTCATTCTTTGTAATTAATTATTTAAACTAAATACTATTTATTCCTTTATATGTTTATGAAATTATACCAGGTGAACGTGTATGTATGAGTGTATATATATGTGTATGTGAGTGTGTGTGTGTGTGTGCATATATGTGTTTGTGTATGTGTATGCGTGTTCTGGAATGTTTTTGTGTTTCTAATTCTGCCCATATACGTATACACAGACACACGCATACAAATATAGATAGATTAGCTAGCTAGATAGATATGCACACATGTACATACATACATATATACATACATACACATGTGCATACATAGCTATAACATCGCTTTGTCTTGAAATTTGAATTTTATAATAACAAAATGGCGACTTAAAAATCTTAAGATCGTATGTGTTCATTTGTCTAAAAGGAAATATTTGCTCTAGTTTTATTTTCAATTAATTAAAAGAGAAAATCAATAATTCATTGAAAGGTAAAGAAAATTTTTGATAGGAGAGAAATGGAACTAAATGACAAAAAAAAAGAAAAAAAAAAGAAACCCAGAAAAACACTTCATTTTTTTTCTAACGCCCCAGTAGACAATGATGTTAACGAGGGTGTATAAATCTGAGCCAACTTTATCCCCCATACTCTTTTTGGTTGTGATCACTCATACACTTAACGTATGTGATCTCTATGCATCTTTGTCCGCTATCGCTCAGCAAGTAAATTTTTTAACCTAAAATATTTCAATGCTAAATCAAAGACCTTTATCACACTTGTATGCTGATGTTTGTAATTTTATAGTTCACACGGAACAAGATATTCAGAAAATGATCAACTTCTACAATGTCTGTTCCGCTGTCCGACTGGAATGAGCTGGAATGAGCTGGAATGAGATGATTTGGTACAACTGACTGGGCATTCAGCCTGTTTGGGCAACAGTACATTTTGGCGTTGGAAGCAAACACACACACACACACACACACACACACACACACACACACACACACACACACACACACACACACA
>NC_068984.1:53451571-53460290 GCF_001194135.2 Octopus bimaculoides
TTCGTCTGCCGCTACGTTCTGAGTTCAAATTCCACCGAGGTCGACTTTGCCTTTCATCCTTTCGGGGTCGATTAAATAAGTACCAGTTATGCACTGAGGTCGATATAATCGACTTAATCCGTTTGTCTGTCCTTGTTTGTCCCCTCTGCGTGTAGCCCCTTGTGGGTAGTAAAGAAATAACACACACACACACACACACACACACAAACACACACACACACACACACACACACACACATTCACATACATACACACATAAACACGCACGCAGAAATGTACATATACAGATATAGTGTTAGTGAGGGTGTAAATGAGAGAGGAGAGAGAGGCGACAAGATAGAGGGAGAGAGAAAGAGAGACAGAAATTTCTATCTATACACCAAAAGCAGGGCTAATCCCCTGACCACAGGAGTACCCCATACGGCTTGGACAGATAGACCTAGACTTACAACCAGCAATGATAAAGCTGCAACGGCATCCTCGAGGCTTCAACCAGCAGTGGATCGACAATAGTTGAATGAAATGGATTAACATCGTTTTCAAAACTTTCCGGCTTTATATTATGAGTTCAAATTCCACCAAGGTTGACTTTGTCTTTCTTTCTTTATGGGTCGATGAAATAAGAACCAGTTGAGCATTGAGGGTCAATGTAATCGACTAGCACTCTTCCACCAAATTTCAAGCCTTGTGCCTATGGTACAAAGGATTGTTTATATATGGAGTTTAATCTGTCCTGTTACGCTACATAACTGAGCGATTATCTTGTAGACATAACAGCAACATAGAACCATAAATATGAATATAATGATAGAAAATAGATTGAAGTGCCGAAATTGAGGCGGACGCTATGTGATGTAGTCAATTATGTAGTCACCTGACAAAGAAGGAAGAATAATGCTTACAAAATTTTTCTTGGTTCTACTGGGGGAAAAGAAGAACAATAAAGTTTAACTCATAGTTTACTATAATAGCAAGCAATATCTATCGAGATATTAATATATCTTCAGATTGAAATCTCGGTCTCAATGTTTGCAAGAGTCCGAACTCTGCTGAATGTATCCAAGATGGTGATCAAGTCTATCACACACAAAACAATTACAGTTTGATTGGTTGGGTTTCTTCACAGATCCCTACAATAGGATTTCATTCCATTCAGAAGGCTTGGTGATGCGGTGGCCTTCAAAATGGTACTTATAATGTCTTGTAGATTTTGTAAACTTCTAGATTTGTAGCTGTTGGAACAGCTATTTTTAGCTGTTTTTTTTTTATCAGTCAATTTTCCATCAAATCTTATTTTACTGTCTTCAAAATTTGGAAGAACAGAGTAAAACATCTAGACCTTGATATTAAAAAACTGTTACGAAATGGAGACGGCTGGAATGCATTTGAGCACAAATCAGATTGTCGATCAGGATTCACCTGGGGCTAAACAAGAACACCATCACCAACACCAACAACAACAACAACAACAACAATACTATTAGCATTCTCATCATAGTTATCATTACTATCACAGGGGATACTCACAGTTAAAGTACGGAAAAAGACAATAGGGTGCAGCTGTTTGAATACTAATGATTTGGTACAGCTGACTGGACATTCAACCTCTTTTGATAACAGAACTTTTTGACACTGGCGGCAAACATGCGTGTGCGTGCAGAAATATATATTTATACATAGAAAGTGAGAGTGTGTGTGTGTGTGTGTGTGTGTGTGTGTGTGTGTGTGTGTGTGTGAGAGAGAGAGAGAGAGAGAGAGAGAGAGAGAGAGAGAGAGAGAGAGAGAGAAAGAGGGAGACAGAACGAGAATGAGAAAAACGTTACAACAAAAGAAATATAAAAAGGTTGATGTCAAATAAGTCAAAACGACTGTATCAAAACGTGTCATACCCATTAAAGTATCTGTTGAGTTAGACAGCTCAAGTCTCACCAATTCTCTCAGTTGTTGTGGTTGTTGTTGTTGACCATAGTCTGCTCATCTCTAAATGAGCAGACCTATGAGGAAAGGTTACCCCAGGAATGATCACCTTGTCGTATTTTCGTCTATACACTAATAACCCTGGATAAACATAATCCGACGTGTTCTTTTTGAAGACAGTACGGTATGCATTGTGAAAGATTCGCTTCCTATTTCTAGCAAATCGAATGACCACATTGAGACTTCCTTGTTGTCTTGAACTCTATAAGTGACTGGGTGATATAATGATATACATATCATTCTGTGTCTGGGACGAAGCAGAAGTCTATATGACTGCATGTTCCACTTGGCAACAACTTCTTTGAGGAAAAAGATATTGTATTGATATTTTAATTGATGCCAAAATAATATCCTACTTGACATAGGCGTCCACTTTGAAGAATATTCATAATCAACAATTAGTTATAGAAGCCAAACAATTTCCTCTCCCCACTCTTATTGACATCTTTATGTTTGCATGTATGAAGATGATATATGCGCACACATACATTCACATACAAACATGCACTAACGCACATATTTATTACTATAAAGGATATAAACATATAGGTGGATGTATGTATGAATGAGCTGCTAGCGATCTTGCCAGCTCGCCACCTAATATTACTATAAAGTATTAGTTTCAAATTTTGGCACAAATCCAGCAATTTCGGGGTAAGGGGCTAAGTCGATTACATCGACCCTAGTGCTTAATTGGTACTTGTTTTGTCAACCCCGAAAGGATGAAGGGCAAAGCCGATCTTGGCGGAATTTGAACTCAGAACGTAAGGACGGATGAAATGCTGCTAAGTATTTTACCCGGTGTACTCACAATTCTGCCAACTCGTCACCTTATAATACTATAAAATACTAACATGTATGTATGTATGTATGTATGTATGTGTGCGCGTATGTGTGTATTATCAGTTTTCTTTTATTTGTCTCAGTCGCTGGGGTTTAGCCAAACACAGTCTTTATTTTAGAATCTGGTACTTATTCTGTAGGTTTCTGGTCGCCGAACTGCTAAGTTACGGGGACATAAACAAAGTAACACCGGTTGTCAATCCGTGGTGGAGGACAAACACAAAACACACACTTATATATATACATTTTATTCTTTTCTTTTACTTGTTTCAGTCATTTGACTGCGGCAATGCTGGAGCACCGCCTTCAGTCGAACAAATCGACTCTAGGACTTATTCCTCGTAAGCCTAGTACTTATTCTATCGGTTTCTTTCGTCGAACTGCTAAATTACAGGGACGTGAATGCACCAACGTCGGTTGTCAAGCGATGGTGGTGGTGAGGTGGAGACAAGACAAACAAATAAATACATAAATATATATTATATATAGGCGAAGGAGTGGCTGTGTAGTAAGAAGTTTGCTTCCCAACCACATTGTTCTGGGTTCAGTCCCACCTAGGGCAAGTGTCTTCTACTATAGCATCAGGCCGTCCGAAGCCTTTTGAGTGGATTTGGTAGACGGAAACTGAAAGAAGCTCATCATATATCTATATATATAAAATTCCTTGTCTTTCCGTCTGTTTGTCTGTTCCCAATGCATTCTCAAACGGCTCGACCAAATCAAATCAGATTTTACAAGGTAATAGTATTAGACCCCGTGAGTGTCAACATGTAATTTTTTTTACTTGGATTAAAACAATATAACATTGGCACTGATTCGGTATTACGTGTGAAATGTGAAAGAATAACATCTATATTGTAATGTGATATAATATTGCTTCACTTTTATTCTTTCACATTTAATTCTAATATGATAAGGTGGTAATGTTGTTTCAATTATATTCTTTCCCTTTTAATTCTAACGGGATAACACTAAGATCATTTTGTGGCATTTACCGTTAAATTAGCAGTTCATCCATGTGTTTCTATTTCGTTTATTTGCTTATATTTAGTTAATCTATACTGCAAAAAAAAAACATACAACATACAACTGTTTACAAAAATAGAGATTAATGTATAATATTTTCTATGTCCATATTTTTTGTTTACAATATTGAAAAAATTATGCCACCAAAGAAAAGACGTAATCTCTCCAGAAACAAATATAATGCAAGGAGGATTGTAGAGAACCGAAGGCGAGAGTCTCAAGAGAGAAGGGAGATGAGACTTTCTCAAGATCAGCAAACACATGCTGCAGCACATCAAATGTAGTCTTAAGATGGAAGGGAGATGAAACTTTCCCAAGATCAGCAAACACGCTGCAGCACGTCAGATGAAGTCTCAAGAGGGAAGGGAGATGAGACTTTCCCTAGATCAGCAAAAGCATGCTGTAGCACATCAAATGAAGTCTCAAGAGGGAAGGGACATGAGACTTTCCCTAGATCAGCAAACGCATGCTGCAGCACGTCAGATGGAGTCTCAAGAGAGAAGGGAGATGAGACTTTCCCAAGATCAGCAAAAGCATGTTGTAGCACTTAATGCTGGATCATTAAAACGTTTTAATGATTAGACAGATGTTCAATAGAATAGCTCTTAGAAACAGACTACGTACAAATTGGTTCTTCACAACTTCTAGAGTAGCTTTCAGATATGATCCATCCCATTCTTATAAAAATGATAATTTTGTCCAAATTGGTGTGCTAAACTCAAATTGTCGTTTCTGCAAAGCTTTAAAATTTCCAAATGAAACTAATGGCATGTGCTACTCAGGTGGTAAGGTAAGACTGCCAGCACTATCAGCTCCTCCTCAACCTCTTATAGATCTTTTGTAAGGTACTTCCATCCAGTCAAAGGATTTTCTGAACAATATCAGACAATACAATTCTGCATTTATTATTAATTATTGCAGGCCTAGTTGTATGGATATATGATAACACCAAGAGTATCTACTTCCATCCTGGGGTCCCAAAGGGGTCTTGTACCGCCTTGCAAAATTTCTCTTGGAGGCCCTGCTGCCTTCACGCATATATTGGCATTCCGTCGGTTACGATGACGAAAGTTCCAGCTGATCCGATCAACGAAACAGTCTGCTCGTGAAATTAACATGTAAGTGGCTGAGCCCTCCACAAATACGCGTACCCTTAACGTACCGTGACACGAAATGTGACAGAGCTGGCCCTTTGAATTAAAGGTACTACTCATTTTTGCTAGCTAAGTGGACTAGAGCAGTGTAAAATAAAGTATCTTGCTCCAGGACACAACGCGCTGCCAGTAATTGAACTCACAACCTTACGATTGTGAGCCAATATCCTAACCACTAAGCCACTCGCTTTCACAACGTATTAAAACCAAGAAAACTAACACACATAAAAGAATATAATGCAAGGCAGATTAGAGTGAATAAAATTTTATAGAAATAGATAACTTACAGTTTTATGATTCTATACCGAAACACATGAATAAAAATATATTCAACTTATACAACATATATACAGGATAAGATGGATAAATTGTCGCCATTTTATACTCTTAATTTCGCGCATGCACATTGTTTATTTTTGACTTTGTCGACTACACAGTATAGTAGGGTCAGTTGGGCACCGACTGTAAGAAAAACAGTACCATGACGCAATTCACTCTGCCAGAAATTTGGAACCGACATGCTGTACTGCTTGGCATTCGCGCTGGAAGCTTCAGTACGAACATTTCAGAGTGTTTGGGTGTCAATCTGAGGAGAGTGCAATCAGCTTCATGGCTTGTGGAATGATCATTAGTGATGGCGACGTTATTCCTCCAATCATCTTCCCACACGGCCTCACACTCAACACGGAGGCCTACATCAAGTACCTGAGGGAGGTAGTGCTGCCCTGGATCAAGAGGGTGGCTGCTGGAAGATCCAATGTCTGGCAACAGGAATCTGCACCATGCTACACAAGCAGGAAAATCCAGTCATAGCTGTTAGACATCACCTCTAACATCTGGCCACCTAACTCTCCAGACTGCAACCCTCTTGATTTTTATGTGTGGGGCGCAGTTGAGCGAGAGCCTAACAAAACTCCTTGTAGCACTAAAGATGAGCTGAAGGCAAGGATAATGGCAGCATACACTAACTTAAACAAGGAAACTATCCGGAAGAGTTGCAGGAGATTCCGAAGTCATCCGGAGGCCGTGGTTGAAGCCAAGGGCGATTTTATTGAATAAATTTACTCTTTTAGTATTTCAAGATATTTTAAGGTAATTTTGGTAAATATATCTGTTAAAATGAGACGTCAGTGTTATTTTCATTTTTGCGTAATTTAGATGACAATTTATTCACCGCACTTTGTATAAGTCAATGTATATTATGATTCATGTGTCTTTGAGAATATGCTTCGGCATTGAAACATTTGCACAGCTGTAAAGTTTTATTGGTGTGTGTGTGTGTGTGTGTGTGTGTGTGTGTGTGTGTGTGTGTGTGTGTGTACAGATACAGATAGCTATAATAGAATATACTCATATTGATAGACGGTATCCCAGATAAAACGATTGAATTTAGGTGCTTACGTGTTCAGTAATACTTAATGTATTTACTGAAACTACCACATGATATTCATATGATGCACTACTTTGCAATTTGGAACATCTCACCCTTCTGTTCCTTGCACTGCAAAATTTTAGCAAACCTTATTTTCAGATTTTCTCTGTGTTACATATGCCAGACTCTTAGCTTCTATTCTGGTTACATGATATTGTTTTTAGCTTCTTGCCTTTCCTTCAATTTTTCTACACCTGTTTCTTGACTTTTATAGCTATATCGACTGTAATATGATTATTTCTAGAAGTCCTCATCCAATAACCTGAAGAGACGAAACACCTTAGCCCAAGCCAGGCATGTATGCTGGTTAAAGGAAAGCGCCACAGAGTATAGCATAAAGTGGAAAATCTTAGAGAAGTGCAAGGCATATTTTAACAGCAGCAGAAAATGCAGGTTATGTTTAGCCGAGAAAAGAAGCAGCCAGACATCTACCTAAACTGCAGAAGTGAGATTTTTAGCTCTTTCCCACATGAAAGAAGGTATATCTTATCGTTCTTGGGGGACCCACTATGATTATCACCAGTTCTCCATCTTCGGCTCTTTCACCACCGTATCCAGGGAAAGCCAGCAAAAAGTTTGACCACAACATACTCAAACGAACACACAGATACACATGCACGCTAACATGAGCTTTAGCGTTCGGGCACCTGCCGAGTACCCCCCCCCCACCGCCATAAAAAAAACTAGACATATAATACCCCTACACACATTCCAATCCTACTCATATACCAAACGCTTGTAGAAATACATACCAGAGATCTTTGAGGCCAAGTAACTTAAGTCTTGTTCAGTTCGTTTCGTCTTTTTTCTAAGCACCCACAAACCGGATGTAATTTTTCACCTCCAATAACGGAGAGCAGTCATTTTTTTTATTTTTCGTGCTTGCTTCTTCTGACAAAGACGCAGTATGCTGTAACAATGCTGTTATCTAATCTAACACCCGGTTTAATACCCAATGCGAAACTGATTGGTAGGATTGGTTGTAATAGCTATATTTAATACTGTACAACAGGGGTGGGGAAACTCCTGCTTGCAGGCGCAATTGCACTCGCGAGCCCATTTTATTTCGCCCGCAGGCGGATATACTCATATGTACAGAATATAGTAAATTTTTCAATTATAAAATTTATACAATATTTGTATGTCTATTTTCGACATAGGTTGCGTTTCCACTACGACTTAAAACGGTTAGAGTCGAACAGAAAATCATCCGGTAATTGCCATTTGGATGGAAATTTGTTTTCACTATAAAACACATATTGCTAAGTTTGTACTACCCCTTTGAGACCCAACTACACGCTAGCTGAAAAATATAGGAACCTCATAGGTAATATAAATGTCCTAAATTCAATGGCGGCGTTAATGAAAATGTTACGAGTTAATTTAATGTTAAACTTATCTTTATTAATGTATATTGAATTATACATAGATATATTAGATATATATACAAGATCTACACAGATATAAGAGTTAGAGCTTGTGATCCGTCCGCGGATCTTTTTCATAGTAAATTTTTCCCCGCTGCACTAAAAAGTTCCCCCACTCCTGATCTAACGTATATATAAAAAAGGATCCCAAATATCTCTGCCAGAATAATAAGGTTAGCGAAATAATTTGATCAGAGAAATTCGTCAGATTGAAGAGAAAGAATGACTAACTGAAGCCGTGTAAATAGAAAGTCAATGCGTCAATGTACAGGGACAGCACAGGAATGGGAAGCTATTGTAGAGCTTAATGAAGGGAATGAATTAAGCTAAATGACGATTCTTTCTCATATCCGTCAGTATTCGTTCTGTTTCAATCTCCAGTCATCTTGGTGGTAAAGTGAAATGGAAATTATTAATTGTAATCGGCAAGGAAGCGACACATTTTTTGAAATATATCCTAGTAACGTGCAAATTATTCCAGTCCGAATGTATATAGCTGTATAACCAAGTCTTGAACGAATTTGCTCTGCACTAAAACAACAATTTAACATAAGCAATGTCTATATGATGACAGTCAATTCCAAGTTGTACCCGGTTGCTTTCTTTTGCAAAAAAAAAAAAAAAGGCAGAAAAATTCAGGCAAAGAAAAATCAAAACCTAAACTTCAGAATGATATTGATTTCAAATTTTGGTACAAAGGCAGCAATTTCGGAGGAGCGAACAAGTCGATTACATCGACCCCAGTGCTCAACTGGTACTTATTTTACCGACCACGAAAGGATGAAAGACGATGTTAATCTCGGTTGAATTTGAACCCAGAGCGTAAAGACAGACGAGATGGCGTTAAACATTTTGCCCAG
>NC_068984.1:53463305-53477745 GCF_001194135.2 Octopus bimaculoides
TATATATATATATATATATATATATATATATGCACACACACACATAAGGATAAGCATATTAAAAGGGGTCCGTGAGAAAACTCATTTAAATAAAAGGGCTCCTTGGTTGTGGAAAAGATTGGCATCCACTGCTATAGAACTTCCAGTGAAAGTGGGATGTCGTGGATGAGTTGTTAGATCTACATTGTCTTACTCGGTTGGTACTGGAGTTGAGAGGAACAGTAGAGTAGGAATTTGTGACAGGAAGAGAGAAACAGAGAAAACTCCATCACTGATATATGATAGGGGTTGAGGATAAAAATAAATCCTCAGCAAGTATTAAAACAAAATAAATGTAAGGAGAATAGAGTTGCCTTTGATTTAGTAAGATTACTGCATAGATGACAACAATAGCGTAGCGTGGGTTCTGGTGCTCTGTGTGGTAGCTAGATTGGCAGGTCCCTTTTTTAAATGTAACATACCTTCAACGTGTGTTTATCCACCTCTCCTAAAGTGGCTGCTTTGCGCAATCTGCACTCATCGCACTCCCTATGCAACGCCACTGGATAACAAGAAAAAAAACCGTGTTATGATGTCGGCTAAAGAATTTGGATTTATTTGTGTCAGAGAGAGAGACTGGTAACGTCAATGCTGCTCGGGTATTCTACCAATCTCGCTCTGACACAATTATACATATATGTATCTATAAATAAACAAACATAACAAAAAGATCTTCTATTACACCCTCTCACATACAAACACTGTATTCTCTCTCTTACTCTTTCTCTCTCTCAAATTCACACTTGTATTATTGTTTATGCATCTATAAATATACTAACAGCCTACACTGAAAGATTTCTCCGCACGTTAACGTAGAAATACACATATACTCATACACATTAATATGCACAATCACATGATATAACTAACTGTACATATACGTTTATACACGCAATTACACACGTAGACACACGTGCACAACCAAAGGTGATGAGGACTGTTCCATCTCTGTTTTATACATAATCACAGCAATATGCACCAAAACATAGTTCCACAAATGATTATAAAAAGAAAAAAAACAAAACAATATTCACTTATATACACAAAGCTATCGCCGTATCAAAACAATGCGCATATATATGCAGGCAGAAATAGCAAACATATATACTAAACCACATTCATAACGTCAAACATACCCCTCTACCACAAATACATTCTCTGTCTGCCTGTCTGTCTGTCTGTCTGTCTGTCTGTCTGTCTGTTTGTCTGTCTTTCACACACACACACACACACACACACACACAATAGAATGTAAATAAACAAACCTACATACACACATCACACATGACTCTGCTTATATAACATCGCATATCATTTACTCAAATACACACTTGACTATATTCATATAGCAGCATACGAATCGCACGCGCACACGCGCACACACACAGAGACAGACAGACAGACACACACACACACACACACACACACAGAATACGTATTCGTCTTCTAAGACACATCCACACTCATACACTCATAAGACCATGTGTACATTACTCAAGTGCGCACTCTTTCAAACGCATACACATGCACACATATACACACATGCACATACACGCATACACAACTTTAACAAAGCCTTCACACGCACATATGCGTGTGTGCGTGTGCGTGCGCGTGCGTATAGGTGGTATAGCCTGCTTGGTAGTGGATGACTAAAAATAAGCTCAAGTGTTATTGTAAAAGTACGAATTATTACCGTCCTTTGCTTGAATTACCTACGTAGTCTCCTCCTCCTCCTCTTCTTCTTCTTCTTCTTCTTCTTCTTCTTCTTCTTCTTCTTCTTCGTCTTCTTCTTCTTCTTCTTCTTCTTCTTCTTCTTCTTCTTCTTCTTCCACGGCTGAATCGGTAGAGCCTCGGACAACGTACCTTGTTGCTGTCGTATTTAGTTGCGTCCCTTTACATTCTAAGTTCAAATGCTGCCAAGGTCAACTTTGTCTTTCCTGCTTCCGGACTCAATAATTAAATTGACCAGTCCAGTGTGATCGATCGGTGGAACGACGAAATCGATGGAGCATCGGACGGAGATGTCATGAGCTATTTACTCCGAGTCATTGCATTCTGAGTTCGAATTCCGGCATGGGCTGCATGGCTAGTAGACTTAATTCGTAGCTCGGTTAAACTCCGCCACCTGGTTCTTGCATGCCTTTAGCAGAACACACTCTTGTTGCTAGCATTCAGCCCATGTCTCCACTTCTGAGAATAACTCTTTTCTACCATTCACCGAAGCTATTGCTAAGGGTCATAAACACTGCCTTTCAGGGCCTCCGAGAGAGGGGGTCCAGCCGGTACTTTGTTCCGGGGCCCAAGAGCTAAGGAGGGTTCCATAGCAACCATGCAACATCCATCCCCCTCATGAAATCAAGCACTTTCTACTACCCCCAGTCCGACATACACTTACATTCACATACACAAACATTACTATATTTATCATATCACACTTCTTTTTATTAGTATTTATTATTAATTATTGTAGGCCTAGTGGTATGGATATATGATAACACCAAGAGTATCTACTTACAGCCCGGGGCCCCAAAAGGGTCTTGTACCGCTTTGCAAAATTTCTCTTGGAGGCCCTGCTGCCTTCACGCATATATTGGTATTCCGTCGGTTACGATGACGAAAGTTCCACTTGATCCGATCAATAGAACAGCCTGCTCGTGAAATCAACGTGTAAGTGGCTGAGCACTCCACAGACACGCGTACCATTTATTTGTTCTCAGGGAGATTCAGCGTGACAAAGAATGTAACAAGTCTGGCCATTTGTAATACAGGTACTTCTCATTTTTGCCAGTTGAGGAGACGGAAGCAACACGAAATAAAGTGTCTTGCTCAAGGACACAACGCGTTGCCGGGAATTGAATTCACAACCTTACGATCATGAGCGGAATACCCTAACCACTAAGCCACGTGCCTTCACTGTGTGTGTATGTGTGTGTGTGTGTGTGTGTGTGCGCGTATGCGCATGTGCGTTTGTATACGTATGGCTACGTGATAAAAGGAGATTAGCGAAGTCTTTTATCCTTCGATGGTTGGTAAAATAAGTGTCAGTCGCATATAAGAGTCCAACTACATTCACTAATTTGTGGGTTTGTATCTGTGTTACAAACCAATATACAAACTGAGCGTCCGACTTGCTAGAAATAGTAACTTGTGCCTACAAAAGAAAACTTGTGCCTATAAAAGAAAAGCTAAAAATAATTGTAGTCTGGTACCTGTGTCACAAATCAATATATAGAAACTCTGATTGGGTTTTACATACGAAAACTTTACATGGTCGTTCGACTTGTTAGAACTAGCAGCTAATTTCGATATAATAGTTTTAAATAGTGTCATAAATGGCCATGGCATTGCACCTAGAAAGTTACCCTCCGAGGCACAAGTCTGGGCAAGGTTGTTTATGGAAGACAAGCAATCGCCCATGCATACCAGTCTCCCCTCTCCACGCCACCGATGTTATCCAAGGAAAAGGCAAAGGCCGATACAGCTTGACACCAGTGATGTCGCAACTCATTTCTACAGCTGAGTGAGTTGGAGTAACATGAAATAAAGTGTCTTGCTCAAGAACACAGGTCCGAGAATACAATTCACTACCTCATGATTATAATCCCGACATTCTAACCACAGAGCTATGCATACCCAGATGAGGTCAGGTGTTGCAGCATGCACTGTCGCAGCGTGTTGCTGCATTCACCATTTGTCGCTACATTTCCGGGTCCTCCAGGGCGATCCGTCAAGTAGAATCCCAGTCAGTCCCCATCTCCACAAGACACCTCCTCATTTGCTGTAATCATGTGGTATGTGGTCGACCAACACAGGCCGTAAACCCAGCTGGATCAAGTGGAGAGAACATGGTAAACAGGGTCTAACTCAGAAAATCGAGCAACATGACCAAACAGTCTGAGTTGGTGCTCCCGAATCATACAAATAACAGGTCGCATCCCAGTTCTGAGTAGAGTCGTTGGTGGGATACGAAATTCGACCAATGGTAACCCATAATCCTGCGAAATGTCCTGGTACCAAAGGAGTTCAGGTGGCTCTTAAGGGCCTCGGACCGTGTACCAGTCTCACAACTACAGAGCAGGACAGAGAGGACCAGAGACCTAAAAACCCGAATCTTTGTTCTTCTGCACAGATATCAGTAGCACCAAACACCCTTATCAAATGAGTCCATATCTGCACCAGCTCGTTTACGTATTTTTAGGACTTCAGATTCGCAGCTAAAGCCACCATGAATCTCGTTGCTGAGATAAGTGAAAAGGCCAACAACTTCGACATTCTCATCCGCAACAGAGACAGATAATTGGAGGCCTCCAAGAAGCCAACGAAGGACTGGATCTTTGTCTTGACCCAAAATACCCTAAGGCTAAGTGGTTTCACTTTCTCACTCAGTGAAAGGAGAGCACACCCTAAGACATCCAGAAACTCAGCAGGAATAACCACATCATCAACAAAATCTAGGTCTGTTATCACATTTTCACCAAATTGTGCACCACAACTCGATCGACACACCATTCGACCAAGAATCCAATCCATGCCGGCATTGGAACAAAATGAAAGTCAAGACACCACTCCACTAAGAAAAAAAATAATTGTGGCCTTGTACCTATATCACAAACCAATGTATAAACCAGGTATAGACAGCCTTTTTCGAGAAGCGGGCAGCATGAGACATAGCTCATCATCAGGTGAGCCGCACACTAAAAGAAAAATGATGTAATTTTTCGTTAAGCATTCCATTCAGAAAGTTCCACGTGCTGTAGCTTGCCCACAACTAATATAAACTGTGTTTGGATATTATACACAGAACCATTATGTGATCGCTCAACTGGCGAGAAATAGCAGCTAGTATCTATATTATAGTTTAAATCATAAAGAAAAGAAAAATGGATCAAAGGTCCTTCCCGAGCCATAGGCTCATAAGGCTGGTTTCCCAGATTCTGTGGCATATATATTCCGCTCCTGAACGGGACACCGGTCCGTCGCAGAATTAATTACTTTTGCCAGCTGAGTGAACTGAAGCAATGTGAAATGAAGAGTTTTACTTCAGAGCACCACCTCTTGCCTGGTCCATGAATCAAATCCACAATCTTATGGTCATTAGCTCAGCAGCCTAACCACTAAGCCACGCGCCTTAACAATAGGCTAAGTAGTATCGCTCTAATAGTCTAAATATCCCCACTAAAAAAGTAATTGTGATCTTGTATCTGTATTTCAAATTAATATATAAACTGTGTTAGGGTATCACACTCAGAAACTTTACTTGATCGCTCGACTTACTAGAAATACTAAATGTCTCTCAAACCACATGCTACAGTTGCAAAAAAAAAAAGTGAATGAAAAGCATTGAAGGGACATTGGATGATATAGTGATAGATACGCCATCGAAAGGTTACCTTTGATAATCTACTCCGATATCCATAGTCTGGATGATGAAGATTTGAAAACGTTGAGAAATCTTTCTAAAACAAATGTTAAAAAATCATAAAAGAAGGTTTCTGTAACATTTGAAATGTTTAAAATTGTTTCAGAGAATAAAATGTCATTCCAACATGCACACAGCAAACGGAGTAATTCAAAAGTCACTTTAGCATTTAACTGATATATAAAATAAAAAAAAGAAAGCTACAGGAGACTTTTGAATCATACTGTGTATTTCCATCCAATATTCTTGGGAAGGTCATAGAGGTGGGGTAGAGTCCTCAGGTACCTCCCCCATTGGGTTCTATCAAAAGCAACCGTCATTACACTTTCTGGCTGGATTCCCCCAGCGTGACCAATTGAAGCTATGGATATTATACAACCGTTTCATTCTTGGTCTGCCCTCTACGTCTTCTGCCTGTTGGCTCGGCTTAAAGAATCCGTTTTGCTATTCTTTCCTGCGACATCCTACTCACATGTCCATAGTACAGAAGCTGTGACCTCTCAATGCGAAGCCACAGTTCCTTCGGAGGAACTCCATTTCGACCGCTGGTATTACTAGTGCACTCTATATATTTAAATAATTATATTTTAGAACCGAATCCTCTCATTCCAGTTGAAAACGTTAGAAACTGAAGGAATACAATATCAAGACGTTCACTACTCAAATTGCTATTTCTTTTCGTTTATCGACTAGTAAGCTCGCTTGCTATGCTGCGTTGAGAAAACATTATTAGAATTGATATCTTTCTTGCAAGATGCAGCATGTACACGACTAATGATAAACTAATCAACGAATTTTATTAATCCTTATTAATTGTGATCTTGTACCTGTGTCACAAACCAATATATAAACAAGGTATGGGTAACCTTTTTCGAGAAGCAGGCCGCATTTGACATAGCTCATCATCAGGCGGACCACACTACAAAAACTTTGAGGTAAATTTTCGTTAAGCGTTCCATTCAGAAAGTTCCGCATTTGGCCCATGACGGATATAAACTGTGTTTAGATATTATACACGGAACCATTATGTAATCGTTCGACTGGCTAGAAATAGCAGCTAATAATACGGACATTTATTTAACTTCAATTCCTCAGTTATTTCGAAAACATGCAAACTTAAATAAAAAAATATATACGTCAATCGATGATATAAAAGATGCAAGGGCGTATTAGATGCCCCACCCACCAAATTTCAGCATCCAATACTTAGGAAAGACATATTTTTAGTGCAATATTAAAGCATGTAATATTTAAAGCAACTTCGCAAATAGGACTTGGAGAGAATTTTTTCAGATATTATTTTGTGGAAAATAAGTGGTGTCAAATACAGTGATCATGCAACCAACCCCGACTCCCTAATTTTACTTGTCTGGTGATAAAATTTGAAAAACCATTATCATTAATATCCTTTTAATAGAATTTATTGAGATATTATAATTAGGTCTGCAACGTGGTGAGCTCACTGAATCGCTACCAAGCCGGACCAAATGCTCAGCGGCATATCGTCCGTTTTTACGCTCTGAACTCAAGCTCCGCTGAAGTGGACTTTGTCTTTCATTCTTTCCAGTCGATAAAATAAGTACCAGTCATGTACTGAGAGCAATATACTCGACTATACTCCCCCACCTCCCGAAATTTCAGGCCTTGTGCCTCTAATAGAAAGAATTATTATCAGATTTATAAGGGTGGCGCAGATGGTAATGGGTTAAGCAATAATTAATTTCGTTGATTAATTAATGAGTTCAAATCCTGCCAGTCAGCTTCCGAATTTCCTTTTATCCCACTGTTGATCATCAGGAGTGGAGGCTCAATGGCCCAGTGGTTAGGGCAGCGGACTCGCGGTCATAGGATTGCGGTTTCGATTCCCAGACCGGGCGTTGTGAGTGTTTATTGAGCGAAAACACCTAAAGCGCCACGAGGCTCCGGCAGGGGATGGTGGCGAACCCTGCTGTACTCTTTCACCACAACTTTCTCTCACTCTTTCTTCCTGTTTCTGTTGTGCCTGTAATCCAAAGAGTCAGCCTTGTCACACTGTGTCACGCTGAGCATCCCTGAGAACTACGTTAAGGGTACACGTGTCTGTGGAGTGCTCGGCCACTTGCACGTTAATTTCACGAGCAGGCTGTTCCGTTGATTGGATCAACTGGAACTCTCGACGTCGTAAGCGACGGAGTGCCAATAACAACGATCATCAGGAAATATGTACTATATTCAACTCAATAGACTGAATATAGAAATTTATACAGGGTCAGGGGTTATCAACCGAAACGGGGTATACCAAAACCCAATTAACGTAGTAGACAGAGACGATAACAACCACAGGACTTTTCACTTATTATATAGGATTAGCAGAGATACCCGGCCTTGCCCTGGGTTAAAATGGCATAGCTCTTGTTATTGTTTTACTAATGTGACTGCGGCCATGCTGGAGCACCGCCGCTGGTCGAACAAATCGACCACAAGATTTATTCTTTGTAAACCTAGTACTTATTCTATCAGTGACTTTTGTCGAACTGCTATGTTATGGGAACGTAAACACAGCAACAACGGTTGTCAAGCAATGGTGGGGTACACACACACACACACACACACACACACAAACACACACAAACAATGTTATTGTTTCACTTTTGACACGTAATACCGAAACAGTGTAAGAGATAAGAGATTGCTCCAGGCTCGCATTAGGCAAGAAGTTGGAAATGTTTAGGGCCCATGACACTCCATAGATTCTAAGTACGGCATGTGTAAAATTTGTATGAAATTGGTCAGGTAGTTCACGAGTTTTAGTAATGCACACATACATGTATACAGACAGTCAGAAAGATAGACAGACAGACAGACAGACATTCTCAGTTTTATATATATAGATTAACTTTTTTCAGTCCCGAATTACTTATTTATAAGTAAAAAATGATTTCATTATTGAAAATGGTTCGTGTGAGGAATTGTTAATCGCAGCATAACACATTACATGTATAAACATATTGGTTACAGCAACAATTTTTCAAAATTAGCATTTCCGGAATAGTTTATATAAATTTTCACGTGCAAAATGATATTACAACTGAGATCTGAATATTGAACTATAATTCGGTTAAAAGATATCAGGAAGATTTTCAGAATTTAGTAAAGCACATTTTATAAAGATGTACCCTCAAGATCTAACTTTGGCCACTTTTCCTGATCAAATCCTAACCGTGTTGTTTTAAATCGTATGTGTTTTGTAAGTATGTATTACTATTTAGTAGAGAAAATCCGCATTACCGCCGATATTCCACTTGGCGGCCGCAGATAAAACTAAAAATCTGGATCTGGATATAAAGTTAAGTAAATTGGTTTTATATATAAAATGATATTGTAACTAATAATGATTGCTATATCAAAAGCTATGTTGAATAATTAAACCTAGATTCAATGAAATAAACATAAGAAATATAGAGACTTTATACTGTCTTAGGGATTAATCTATGTAAATTTCATATATGATACTCAGAGGTTGAACGGGTTTTAAAGGGTTTATCAAGTTTAACATATTTTAGGAAAATGTTTCGTTTCAAAAATTGTCTTTAATACAATTTTATGTATGTAGCCAGTAATAACTGAAAGTCTTGTTTTTCAACCCCAAACCGATTATTCTTAATAGTTTGGGGTTCATCTGCTGTTGAAACAAACCGTATTACATGATTATAAGTATATTCGAACGCTTCTTGTAAAATTGTTTCTATTGAAATAGTTCCGACTTCATTATTTCTGTCAATATCAGCAGGAGCAATTAACGAAAACCCGCCCTGGATTTGTTTGTATAACGCAAATTAACTAATGAATTTTTGTTTTCCCAGCGGGTATCTATTATAATCATAAGCGTTATTTTCAATCAATTTATTTACAGCTTTTGACTTTTCTTTAAAACAAACTTACACTTGTGCATATCTTTTTTTTATCATGTGCAAAGTATCGAGGAAATTGAAATTTAAATTGAAATTGAAAATTACAGTATGTTACATATAAAGAAATATATTTTAACAGGACGATTTAGTATTTAGAAAACAAAACTCGCCAGTGTTTTGAGGAACATCGACATTCTAAATGTTACCGTGCTGCTATTCCGATTCCTAAATTCAAATAGCGTTAAAGAATTGTGGAATAATATTGCAAGAACACGTATGCAAACAAATTATAAATGCATAATAATTATCATTGGGTGTTTGCATTTCCTTTGCTGACAAGGAATGGTCATGCTAGGAAATTTTGAAGAGTAATCTAATTTGTGTAATCTTGTACGAGTGAGATGAGAAAGATGACTTCGATCTTGTGAGGAGGCTTAACAAAGGCTGAGCAACGATATACAAAATGAGTTCAGTTCTATTATGATTGACTATATTATGAGAGATTCCCATGAGGAAGTAGGTACAGAATCATTTACTATTATTATTGGCAAATATATCGTTGCACCCAACAAAAAACAACTAAATTTATGTTCGTTGGGTCGATGGAGGCTTGGTGGCCCATGAAGAAATTTTGGGTTTATATCATATTGTTGGCCAAGCATAACATCTTCAACGGTGTTTTCACTTATCACAGCACACTTACAAGGCTGACAAATTATATCAATCTCTGACGATTGTACAACTGTGGAGAAGTATTCTTTGATGTAAAAGACAACATATTCGGGGAAGAAAAGAAACCCAGAGTGGCCCAGTATATGGAAGAACTCCAGCATAAAGCTTTAGTAATATACTGCCCAAAATATTCCTTAAGTTTGAGAGTGAAGGATGCAACGCAAGATACTGTCTGATGTGATGAGTAACAGTTAGGAGATCTAGAGAGAATTTACTTGGTCTTTAAGGAAGTTGACGTCCTGTAGTATCTTATCGTTGAATACACTTACGCAGAGAGTACATGTTGCTTGTTTTCAACGAATTCTCGATACTTTTTCAGTTCTATTCGGGTATTGACAAGAATATATACAGTCACTGTTGGATACTGTTCATTGGGCGTGTCATTAGATGCCAGGTTGAAATAGAAACGATCAAATTCTCTTGGACTAAATTTCGTACAGCTCTTGTATTCGGATAGAGACAATGTATGTTACAGCAAAAAGTGGGCTGAAGACTGATGAAATTACTGGACAAGTTTCACTTGACATTCTCAATGATAATATTTTGTGGAAGGCAAGAATACATAATTTTTTCTCAGAACCTGAGAAGGTCTCCTAGCATAATTGAGAAGATTCCCACCACCACTAGTAAAATCGAAATGGGAACTGTGGAAGGCACATTTTGTTGGCTGCATGTGCCATTACAAAATTGTGTATTTTGAGGCTGGCAAATAGAATGACCTCACTTATCGACTTTGGTTTTAATCAGATCAGTTATAAAGGAAAGATACGCTGATGATATTGACATCGTTTCTAGAAAAACTTAACTTCCAGCGTTTGAAGTTTCTATGAATGAAACGAACGTTTGTTGTTTGCATGATGTGTAGACCGTCTGAAATATGTCTTGTGTGTGTGTGTGTGTGTGTGTGTGTGTGTGTGTGTGTGTGTGTGTGTGTGCGAGAGAGAGAGAGAGAGAGAGTGTGTATGTGCATATATAAATTAATACATTAAAATCAGCCAATGGCAAGAAACATCTAATATTAGAGATTCATACAATTTACCAGTTTTTACCGATAAACCCTGTAACATTTGCTGCCCCTGAACGGACATTTTCTCTAGAAAAACGATTAAAGACTTGTCATCAATCAAAAATAGAACAAAAGAGATTAAATTATCTGTCTTATACTTCCGTATCACAAGAAACAGACAGACACAATAAATTTAATTGTACTCATGAAATTTGCTTCCTGAAATGAAAATAGACAAAGACATTTCTGCAGATTTTGACTGGTTCGATAGCAGCAAGTTGATTGAAATAATAAAGTTTTATAATAACAGTTGCTTTACTCTATTGAATGAAATGTCATCCCTATGATTTATTATTTTACTATACGTATGTAACATATTTTAATTAACGCTTTCAAACCTCCCAGGTACGAAATAAATACCCGATACATTCGCCGAGGAATCACTTATTTGTTGGTTTCTATGGTTACGGTAGTGTAAAATAAGTATTTCGTATTTGGAATGCAAGATTCTCGATGTGAACTCGTGTATTGAAGCGGATTTTGTTGTATTTTGGGAGGGTCGTTGCACAAATAATAAATGCACACACTGGTTCAATTTCACTTCTTTATTATTAGTCAATTAGTTAATTATTTAACCAGCTAAAGTCCTTTCGTCGCCATTCACGATCTTATCAGTATGTCTTCTTTCTTCCAGGTCAGATCTCAAGTAAATACACAAACGCACACACACGCACACACACACACACACTAATGCACACAAACGCATGGATGCACGCACGCACTCTCTCTCTCTCACACACACTTCCACACAATGGCCTACGATAACTTTGCAGTCAGGGTTAATTCAATTTGTAATAAGCGTTAACTAAATTTGTAATAACTTCGAAAAATTACTGAAAATGGATGAAAGTTTCAGTGTTTTGTAGGACTTCCTTCAGTTAATATCACGGCTTTCATCTGATTAAGTATAGATTTGATTAAATTATCAATGACAGACTGATCTGTGTTCATCCACTCTTCAGCCAATGCTTTTTAATTGATCTAGTTTTCGGCGATTTTACATGTAAGTTTCTGTCCAAAATATTACCATACGTATTTTATTGGATTAAGATCGGAGCTTTGAGCAACCCAAAGAATCAAGAGGTTTGATTCTGTGAGTTCTTTTTCTAAGCTTGCAATACCTTGCTTATATGTAGCTTCAAAAGTTCTTGAAAAATATTGTTCTTTTTATCAATTCCTACATTGAGATGGTTGGTTAACAGAGTCTTTTCAAATATTGGTTTCAAATTTTGGCATGAGGCCTGCAATTTCGTGGGAGGGAGAAAATCGATTACATCGACAACAGTGCTAAACTGGTACTTATTTTATCGACCCCAGAGAGATGAAAGGCAAAGTCAACCTCGGCGGAATGTGAACTCAGAACGTAAAGACGGACGAAATGCGGCTAAGCATTTCGTCCGGCGTGCTAATGATTCTGCTAGATCGTCGCCTTACTCTTTAAATATTGATTTCAATTTTGGGCACAGAGTCAGCAATTTTAGAGGAGGGGTAAATCGGTTACATCGACTCCAGTATCCAACTGGTACCTATTTTATCGACCCGAAAGGATGAAAAGCAAAGTCGACCTCGTCGGAATTTGAACTCAGAACGTAGAGACCGACGAAATGCCGCTAAGTATTTTGCCTGGCATGCTAACGATTCTGCCAACTCTCCGCCTTAAAATCTTCAAATATTAGACAGTATTTTGTGCCATTTGTGGAGGCGCAATGGCCCAGTGGTTAGGGCAGCGGACTCGTGGTCATAGGATCACAGTTTCGATTCCCAGACCGGGCGCTGTGAATGTTTATTGAGCGAAAACACCTAAAGCTCCACGAGGCTCCGGCAGGGGATGGTGGCGAACCCTGCTGTACTCTTTCACCACACTCTTACTTCCTGTTTGTGTTGTGCCTGTAATTCAAAGGGTCAGCCTTGTCACACTGTGTCACGCTGAATATCCCCGAGAACTACGTTAAGGGTACACGTGTCTGTGGAGTGCTCAGCCACTTGCACGTTAATTTCACGAGCAAGATGTTCCGTTGAACGTATCAACTAGAACCCTTGATGTCGTAAGCGACGGAGTAAAGAGAGTGCCAACAACATTTGTGCCATTTAAATGATTTTTAATCAAAATAAAATCTAATTTGCCTGTCACACAAATTGACCCCCTATACCATAACAACAAATCATTTATATTTAACTATGTTTTGAAAACAATCAAGCTGAACGTAACTAGTCTTCTTTTGTTATAGAACTCTTTTTCCCAGTTGAACCCTTTCGTTTTATTAGCGTTTGAAACCATTGGTTTCTTTCCCATTGTTCGTATTTAAGGTCTTTCAATATTATACTTACGCAATATCTGTACCTTTTATCTTAATCTTTTACTTGTTTCAGCCGTTGAAAGGTTTCAGTCAGAGTCTGGTACTCATTCTATCATTTTTTTTTGCCGAACCGCTAAATTACGAGGGACGTAAGCAGAACAGCACCAACTGTCAAATGGTGGTTGGGGACAAACACAGTAAACACACACACACACACACACACACGATGGGTTTCTTTCAGTTGCCTTTTACCATATCTACTCATAAGGCTATGTTCTGTCCAGGCTTCTACAAAAAGACACTTCCTCGAAGTTCGAGGCAGTGGGACTGAACCCAGAACTACGTGATTGCGAAGCAAAGCTCTTACCATACTGCCAGGCCCGCACCAATATATAATGAAAAGTTAATTTATTTGCGAATATTTAGTCACGTACTCGCGTGCGTGCATTACCACACACACACACACACACACACACACACACACACACACACACACACACACACACACACACACACACACACACACACATACACACACATACACGCACTTATTCATTATTAATACTTCATATACTCACGTGTCTTAAAATTAACTCAGTCATTAAAATTAACTCAGCGCAAACACATACAATGTAACATATACGTGCACTCATCCATGTGTAACGCCAGTTAACGAATGCAGATTAGATTCTACCTATATTCTGGCTATATTTTATGTATCATGTAACTGAACTGACGGTATACATGATTAATAGCCTTACCCGTTAGCATATACATACAAACTTAAAAGGCAGCGGATATTATACCTGCGTCACATGAAAATAGAAGGAATTCGTTTAATTTCACACTTAACCATATACATCAAGTTAAACATCTTTTATACATGATAATATTTAGAGTTTTAATCTGTGTAGGAAGTGCATACCTTATCTGCCCAGGCCGCACATCTTATTTCTTTCTCTCTCTCAGTATATATATATATATATATATATAT
>NC_068984.1:53478735-53479211 GCF_001194135.2 Octopus bimaculoides
TGTGTATATATGTGTGTTTGTGTCCGTGTGTGTGTGCCGTTTTTATTGGTCCCAGAGTTTATTGTGGAATGTGTATATGAGTATGTGTGTGTTTTATCTATGGTAGGATGGTGTGTGTATATGTGTGCACGTTTGTGTAAGTGTGTATGTGTGTGCGCATGTGTGTGTATGTGTTTGTTCGTGTGTGTGCGTTCGTGAGTGCGTGTGTATGTGTGTTTGTGTTTTTTTTGTGTCGGTGGGGATGTTAGGTGTGTGTACGTGAGAGTGTGCGTATATCTCTTTGTCTGAGTATGTATGTGTTATTTTAATCGTCCTTGCGGTGTGTGTGTGTGAGAGCAACCGTATGTATGTGTGAGGGTGTGTACGTATGTGTGCGTATGTGTGTGTATGTATGTGTGCATCTGTGTGTGTGCGTGGGAGTGTTTTGTGTGAGTGTGGGAGTGTGTGTGTGTCTCTCTGTCTGAGTGGGTGTGTTG
>NC_068984.1:53480101-53484392 GCF_001194135.2 Octopus bimaculoides
GTGATTAGTTTTGTTTGTATTGTTAGTGCAGTATGTGTGTGTATATATATGTATATATTAATAACACTAAAACTCTTGAGATGTTTGTGTGTACCCGAATTATCTCAGAAATAGTATATTTTATCTTAACTATTCTTGCATATTTATTTTCATACTTACCTTCAGCAGTACAGGACAAATTTTTGTGATATTTGGACCTCTATTTATTAATGAAAACGAGTAAGCGGTTTTTTGTTTGTTATTTCTTGAAAAAAAGAAACATGGCTTTCGTGACGTCAACACGCATACACACATACAGAATACACACACATATAATGAATGTCATGGCGTGTCAATCAACACAAACGCACGTCCGCTACCTGTGACATATACACACACATAGTCTTCGTAAATTTCCGTAAAAATTTTTCTATTTATTTACTTTTGTTTTAAAGTGGAAGAGAGGAGAAAGTGAAAGATGTATGTACGTGTATATGAAATGGACGTGTGTGTGTGAAAGGGAGAGAGAAAGAGAGAGAGAGATAGGAAGAGAGAGAGAGAGAGAGATAGGAAGAGAGAGAGAGAGAGAGATAGGAAGAGAGAGAGAGGAAGAGAGAGAAAGAGAGAGAGAAAAGGAAAGAGAGAGAAAGAGAGAGAGAGAAAAGGAAAGAGAGTGAGAGTGAGTGAAGGGTGTTGTCATGTATACGTACATACATCAATACATATGCGTACATCTTTTTGTATGTATGTGTGTACGGGTGTGTGTGTGTAAGAAAGAAAGAAAGAGAGAGAGAGAGAGAGTGAGTGTCCTCCCCCACATGTCCATTTCATATACACGTTCATACATCTTTCTCTTTCTCCTCTCTCACTTTAAAACAAAAGCAATCCATATATTTCAGCTCCAAAGATTTGGCTGCTATTTCTAGCACGCCCTGCTACCATGTAACAGGTATTTGCGATAAAGGACACGAAACACCTGTTATGTGGTAGCAGGGCGTGCAAGAAAAAGCAGCCAAATCTTTCCTTTTCTGGGGGAAAAGAACCATTTACGAGTGATTTCGATGTCACATTCGCTGAAAGGATGCGAAATAACCTGGAAACGAAAAGAAAACTCACGAAACAAAACTCCGTTGCTGGGAAACTCAGACTTTCCAGGTGACCCAACAGGTCACAGGTAGTCTAGTATACACACACACACACACACACACACACACACACACACACACACACACACACACACACACACACACATGTATGTATATACGGTATTTAAACATAAACTAATAGTTTCATGCTGTGGAAGCAATAATTCGGCAGATTTATATAGTTCACTGCTCCGTTAATAGTAGAATTAACAAATAAGTATTCCATCCAGTGGGAGTGATATCTTTTAATATACGCAGTATTATATATAAAATATATATGAAATAAAAACTGAATATTGGAGTCTGTGGTATTACTTTATGTCATGGTTGCCAATTGTTTCAGCAATTCCATAGTAACTATTCTCCATCTATGTTTTTATAAACATGTCCATTATGTATGATCTAGTCGTGCATACCTTGTAATGTAACATACATAGCCGTATATGGACGTGTTTATAAACAATATGAGAATATCCATCATAGAATTGTTGAAACAATCGCCAACCATGAAATAAAGTAATATCACAAACACCAATCTTCAGTTTTTAGTATTCACACTCATCAGAATTCCTTCAGGAAAATGACTCCGCTCAATATGGAGAAAAGGTGAAGGTAAAAAAATCTATACAGTGAATCCAATGCAAATATGTTAGGCAATATTAAAAAAGAAAGTAAGCTTTATATGTGGCAAGAGCTTAGGCGCTATAAGCACTAAGAGCGTACAGGAAGCATACTTTCTCAGAAGCTTAGAAGGATTCCTAGAGGTAATAGATGTTTTGAAAGGATGGTTGCAATACAGGCTTGAGAAAGTTCGGAGAACTATTACCTCTGTTGGCAACAAAAGGTTTTTCTCCTGAAACAAAAAGTGAAAAGTGGATTGTATGATTCTTGTGTATTAACTGCAATACTGCAGTAGCAATGCAGTCTCTGAATGTAGAGAACTTGCGAAGATTTGGAAGAGATGAAACTAGCATACTCTGTTGGATGTGCAACTTTAGGAAAAAGTAAAAACGTGTTTGGAGAAAATTGGGCATAAGAGGTATCAGATGCAGTGTGCAAAAAAGAAGGCCGAGCTGGTATGGACATGTAATGTGTATGGATAAGTGTCAATGAAGTGTGTGTATGTATGTTTGTGTGTGCGTGAACGTTTAAAAACATGTGCATAAATGTATGTTAATGTAAGCAATCATTTTTAATAACCGACACTTGTATATTATGACAGTTGGTACTTGCCTCTTGCAAACATATGGTGAGTGTTTGTGTGTGTATCTATCTATATATATATGATATGTGATTGCATGTGTGTTTTTATCTGTGTTATACGCGTGCTTGTACACGTGTGTGTGTGTGTGTGTGTGTGTGTGAGTGAGTGCGTGGCGCATACGCATATACGTGTGTGCAAAGTCGTTTATGTTGGCTATCGCATAAACCTAAGTCGGCCTTGATAATGGAGACCAATGTTCAGAGGCCAGTTTCGTCTTTTTTGTATATTTAAGGCTGTCCACTGTGTCATTCTCAATGTGTCATTTTTTGGGACACCAGCTCTTTTTTTCATTGCATATCTAAAACTACATTATCCAAAGACTGCATGGAGTCTCCTTCGTTGGTTTGTCGTTCGTGTATGTGTAAGCCCAAGTTCATAAGTATAGTTCATATTGGCTAAGTACAAAATCTTATATTTTTCAGGGTTTGAAAGTTTGAAAAAAGGTGACAAGCATCCCTTTCTAAAGATTAGCAAGTAAGTAAAATTTGGTGTCTTCAAACGAGACTCTAAATGGTGTTGTGTTTCTAGGGTTTCTCAAGACGTTGCCTTTATTAGCTTTATGTCAATTAAGATACATTATTTATAATACTTATTAATATAATGGGAATAAAGTTTATTTAGTTGATTGATCGAATCCTGTTATACCATTCTCCGGCTATTGATTTTTTCCTAAAGAATCTTCTAACTACCTGGGCGTAACACTTAATCCATTTAACTTTCTACTACCCCTACCATAAACCAAAACGAATCATGCATTACATTCATATTCACTCTAATCACTCTAGTAGCACTATGAACTACCTTATTTTCACAGCACTCGAAGACTCCTACCTTCCAGCAAACGGACAAATATTTACAGAAGCTGTAGCATATTATAACGATGCAGTCCATAGAAGTGGCTACAAAAAACAAAAAGACAAAAAAAAATCTATATCACTTTTATACAACACAACCACGTAAAAGACAAAAGAAAAAAAAAGCATTACTTAGTTCACACCTCCATACAACGTAAATATAGCTGCACTTACTGGAAATCTTTTTGACTTTATTAAGAACCCCACCCCACCCCAGCAAGTCATAGATCGTCCAAAATCTTCAACAAAAGTACCGTAAAATTTCATATTCGATTGTTTCAAATTTCAAACAAATTATTCCTTCTACTAACCCTCAAATGCTAAATAAAACTAGTGAAAACCCTTCCACGTAGAATTTCAAATACAGTGACAATAACAATTGCCCATTCAAGAACTGTTTAGCTAAGGACATAGTATATCATAAATTAGCTCTACCTAAACTTCTGTAGTTCCCAATATGCCTTAACTGAAACAGAATATCTTTTACCGGACTAATGATTATGGATTAAATATCTTATTTATTCACAGATTTACCTTTGAGTAATTTTATACCAAGTGGCTGGACTTCTTTCTGATCTTCTCATTCCTTGAAAGATACAGAAATAAGTTAAATGAATTAGGGATAAAAAAAAAAAGAATGGAACGTATAAACGTTAAAATAAAAATACTTAATGCACCAAGCCACGGGTTTCCAGCAACTATGTGTATAACTATGCTCTTATGTATAAACACTCGCGAAACCTTCATCAACTGACACCGCACGGTAATAAAATTGAAATGAACAAAAAATGTATAGACTTGCGGAAAGAATAATATACGAATACATACACACATACATACATACATACATACATACATACATACATACACAAAATACCCTGTTGATGTTGAAATTCCAGTGAAGGAGCTTTGGATCTAGGCTAGAAACCGGCCTTCTCTCCATTGGCCTGAAATCTTGAAATAAAATTAAATAACGACATAATACATATATACATACATACGCATACACATGTATATATATATATATATATATATATATATATATATAT
>NC_068984.1:53485966-53502434 GCF_001194135.2 Octopus bimaculoides
CACACACACACACACACACACACACACACACACACACACACACTGTGCTGCTAAAGAGAAAGACAGTGAAACAATCAAGGCAGAAAGATACATTTAGAACGACACAAACGATACGTTTAGCAGCATACTGACAGGGTTGTTCCTGTCCAGAGAAAATTGGCCAATAAGAGGATAGCCATGAATTGTTATATTTCGGGACGGTCACTTTTCCGTGCCAAATAAACACACGCACTGTATATTCGTTCTTCACTTGTTTATTATGGATCTTATTTTATGTCTATTTTGGGGGAATCTCTCATCACACGTCCCGTGATCTCTTCAGTGGCACTCCATCCTACGTGTCTTCTCCGGTTCTGTTTAGTTAAAGATAATAGGCGCTGAATTACCAAAAGGAGAAAGATATCTACTTAACTGTATATTTATATATTTACTAATTAAAGTTGGTCAACTGAGAACAATAGAATTTCTTCATTATATCTGTTCTGACCCTTTCCAGAGAAAGGTCAACACGTTAACTTATTCGCATTCATCTATGAGTGCAGAAGGGCTGAGACAATGGCCCTAATGCTGTTTGTTTGACAATGTATAAAAGTGTGGATTTGGCTTCAAATCCTAGCTTAGCTATGCTTAGCAATGCTGTAGCTGTTCAACACACACACACACACACACACACACACACACACACACACACACACACACACACACACACACACACACACACACACACACAATAACGTTTTCCGTTTTTGGTACAACACCACTTTTGGGCTGAGCAAGGCGTAACCGTTTGCTTTAGCCACCATACTATATTTCTGGCACTTACTCAATTGACTCCTAAAAATAAATGGCATCTGTTGGCCTCAGTGAAAATTTTACCCAATGACAGAGAACTGAAACTAAACTGCATGTTACCTAGCTATTTGTGCGACGTGCTGGCCGAATCGTTAGCGCTCGGAAAAACGATTAGTGATATTTCTTCCAGTTCTTTACGTTCTGAGTTCAAAGTGCGCTGAGTTTGACATTCATCATTCATTATGCAATCGATCAAAATAAGTACAGTCGAGCACTGCAGTGGATGTAATCAACTAGCCCCCTTCTTCCAAAATTTCAGGCCTTTTGCATATAACCAAAAGAATTATTGCTACTCTACTATGACAGCTCAACCGCTAACCGTCTATCTATTACTTGTTTAAGTCATTGGGCTGCAGCCATGCTGGGGCACCAGCTTGAAGGCTTTAGACGAACAAGTCGACCCTACTTCTTATTTTAAAGTTTGATATATGCTGTATCGAATTCATTTGACGAACTGCTAAGTTAAGGTAAAAACCCAATACCAGTTGTCAAGCAGTGGTGGTGTACAAACACACACACACACACACAAATACATACATGAATGCCTACATACATACATACATACATACATACATACATACATACATACATACATACATACATACATTAATATAAGGAATACTGGTGGAACATTCCCACCAAAACGTCCGTCAAATGTAAACATAAAAGACCGGATATTGTTATTTGAGACAAACAAGAAAAAATATGTACCATCATAGATGGTACATATTGTCCTGCTGACGTGAATATCTTTTTGAAAATCAAAGAGAAAGAGGATTGCCATGGACAACTGCTTCGGAAACTCCAGCTTCTATATCCAGATTACAACTTCACATTCATACTAATAATAATTAGTGCCCATGGCTTTGAGAGTAAATGCCTGTGACAATCTGGAGAGACTAGGATTTTCAGAAAAAGAAATCAACCGAATCGCACGTTAAAAATACAACTTATAAGTGGAAAAGTAAAAATATGCAAGACTTTTCTCAAGGATAAAATGAGTCATCGTTTTTGTTATCAACTTTACAATGATGGAACTTTGTAGCTTAGTTAGAAACTAGCTCCTTCCTCAGGGGAAGGATTTAAATAATTCAAAGCAGAAGAGCACATACATAAATTCTCTCTCTCTCTCTCTCTCTCTCTCTCTCTCTCTCTCTCTCTCTCTCTCTCTCACACACACACACACACACACATGCACGACAGGCTTCCGCACACTTTCTACCAAATTTAGTCACAAAATATTAGTAGATTATAATATAAGACATTTGCCCAAGATGTCGCGCATTGGGACTGATCTTGAGCCCACTTATTTGCAAAGCTGACTCAAATTTGGTGGCTGGATGAATTATATTTCGATTATATCGATCTTAGTATTTGATGGCTACTTTATTTTATCTACCCTGGAATGGAGAAAAAAAATCGGTCGTGACGGGATTGGAAGTAATGATCTAAAACAAAAAACAGGGAAAAAATAAAATTATGTGAATATGTATTTTTATTCGATTTCCAGTTCTTTTCTTCCAATCGTCCTCTCTAACGATGGCATTTTTATGATACTCTGATATTTCTGCAAACTCCTGCATCAGCCATTCCCATAACTCTTTTTAATTTTGGCACAAGGCCAACAATTTAAGGGGATGGGTTTAGTTGATTACATCGACCCCTGTGCTCAATAGGTACTTATTTTATCGATCCCTGAAAAGAAGAAAGGTAAAGTCGACTTCGGCGACATTCGAACTCGGAACGTAAAGATATGCTGCTAAGCATTTTGTCCGGTTCTTTACTATTCTTCAAACGATTCTGCCAGCACGCTGCGTTGACCATTCTCACTATAATTCCCTTTAATTTTTGGCACAAGGCTAGCGATTGGTGATGGTGTAGTCAATTACATCGACCTCAGAAAAAATAACTGACTGGTACTTATTTTATCGACCACGAAAGGATGGAAAGCAAAGTTGACCTCGGAGGTATTTAATTTCAAAACGTAAAATAAAAAAAAAACAATACTTACAACATAACTGAGAGAAAATACCTCGGGAGTGGATTCTGTAAATACAGTAGAATCTAACATCTTTAATATAATGATTTAAAAGTCCTTGATTAACTGAGATTTTCCTTGTAATTATGAGTCAAAAGCTTTCTCCAGGGCTGTCTATATTCCACAGGTAAGGGAAGCAATCGAATAAAATCAATGAACTGAAATTTTTGAATATACAGTAATAATAGTGTGTGAGTGGATCTAGTCTTTAAACCAACTGTTGACAGCAACGGACATATTTCGGTCACATTGACCTCGGCGAAGCATATTCTGTTCAGGTGGCAGTACTAAGAATGATTTACATTCTGTCTATTTCAATACGCATATTGATCATTCTTGTCTTGCTCAGTAGAAAATGTTTCGCTGATAAACTCTAGTACAGTTATATATTAATATTTAGCTTTCTGAATTCAAATCCCACCAGATCCTAGTCATTCATCATTATGGAGTTGATACAAATCAAGAAATAAAGGGGTCTTAATTGGTTATACCTTTCCCATAAAATTCGATGCTTTGCACCATTGTTAGAAATCGATATTTAAAATATGATTAAATGGAACACGATCAAGAAGTACGTACAGGGAGGAAGGAAGGAAATCTTTATAAAATGTATAATGTAATTAAAGTGAATAATAATTAAGTACGTATGTACGAAAACATACGCATATATGCACACACACACACACACACACACACACACACACACACACACGTGTAAAAGTGTTTAAAATGTGAAAATATTAGCTATAAAAGATACATATGAAGTTAATAATAGTAATAATAATAATAATAATAATAATAATAATAATAATAAATTGTAGAAAATAATTACAAAAGATATATACAAAAAATGTATAAAATATGAAAATTTTTGCAAGTGTGTTTGTTAATGTCTGAGGGACATTCGCAGACTGGTATTTATCTTTGGTATCATGAAGTTAAGTGGATGTGAGATAAAACATACCCTGGATATGATGTTAGTCTAGCGAGCAACATTTCTATGATCTGATACCTATTTCTGATTACTAAGTAGAATTAACTGTAGTGGTAAAAACAAATGTATAAATAGATATGGGCGCAGGTGTGACTGAGTGGTTAGAAACTTGCTACCCAACCACATGACTCCGGGTTCAGTTCTGCTGTGTGCCACCTTGGGCAAGTATTTTCCACTATAGTCTCGGGCTGACCAGAGTCTTGTGAGTGGATTTGGTAGGCGGAAACTGAAAGAAGTCCATCGTATCCACACACACACACACACACACACACACACACACACACACACACACACACACACACACACACACAAAGAAGTTCACAGGCTGACTATGAAGGAGTGACACTACACTTGTGAAATCCCGCATGCACTAATTTAAACTCTTATTAATAACTGTATTGCTTTATTTCCAGGTAAACTGACATCTGACTGTCCAAAGAAGACATCAGAAGAAACTAGTAGTGATTTCTCTTGAAAATCGACAAAATCATGATGCTATCAAGTACCTGCAGAAAACGGGTTTAGCTCCACAAAGACGTTCATGCTGACATGGTTGCTACATAAAGGAATGACGTTCCAGCTTTTTCACCAGTGCAAAATGAGTCTTGAAGATGACCCAAGGTCAGGACGTCTTGCGACCGTCACCACCAAGGAAAACATTGATCGTGTTCACTCCTTGGTTATAGATGACAAGCGATTGATTATAAATGAAATAGCCAATGCTATTAACATGTCACGTGAGAGGATTGAGAATATTCTGTACTATGAACTTGGCCTGACAAAAGTTTTCTGTTCGGTGGCTGCCACGTCTTCTGACACCTGATCAAAAGCGCATCAGGCTGATCACATTACGGGAAAACTTGACATTGTTTCAGGCAGATCCAGCTGGTTTCCTTGAACGTTTCTTAACCCAGGATGAATGTTGGGTTGATCACTTTGAGCCAGAGACAAAGAGACAATCCAAGCAATGAAAACACCGCTCCTCACTTTCTCAAATAAGGTCATGGTCGTTTCATCTGCAGGGAAAGTTTTTGGCCTCAATTTTTTTTTTGGATGCAAAAGGTATTGTGTTTATTGACTACCTTCACAAGGGCCACACCCTCAATGGAGAGTACTATGCCAACTTCCTGAGGCAGTTATGAAAGGCTCTCATGATCAAGTGCTCAGGAATACTTACAGAAGGAGTTTTGTTTCATCGGACAATGTTCCAGCACACAACTTCTTCGTTTTAAAGACTGCTGTGCGTGACTGTGGCTTTGAACTGGTTGATCACCCTTCCTATACTTCTGATTTGGCTCCATCTAACTATCATCTGTCCTCCCAAAATGAAAAAAAAAAAAGACACATGGCTGGTCACTGTTGATGACTTTTCTGGTCAACAGGATGAAACTTCTTCACGAATAGGATCCTGGCACTGCAACATCGATGGAAGAAGTGTATGGACCGCAAAGGGGACTATGCTGAAAAACAGACCTTTTGTGTGTGTATGTGTGTGTGCGTGCGTGTGTGTGTGTGTGTGTTTGCCCCTTGACAGCTGATGTTGGTGTGTTTAAGTCCCCGTAACTTAGCGGTTTGGCAAAAGAGAATAATTAAAGTACCAGGCTTAAAAGTAAGTGACGGAGTCGATTCATTCAACTAAAATTTATTCAAGGCGGTGCTCCAGCATGACCACAGTCTAATGGCTGACACAAGTAAACGCTAAAAGATAATTACATAGAAAATAAATAAAAATAAAAGAAACAAGAAACACCTGAAAAAGAACTGGAGTCAAAATCTATTTCTCCTTCTACTTGAAAAGAAAATCTGGCCACTCTTTTGGCGTGAATAATGGCGGACGGATCCATAAATAACGGAACGGAAACGTAAATAAATGAAACCAACAAATTAATTTGGTCATCAGAGAGTGAGACTCCTTACCTCTTACTACAAATATTAATTTCAAATTTTGGCGTAAGGAGCACTTTCGGGGGCGGGGATAAATCGATTACATTGACCCCAGTGTTCAACTGATACTAATTTTATCCATGCCGAAAGGATGAAAGTCAAAGTCGACCCCGGCGGCATTTGAACTGAGAATGAAAAAAACAAGAAGAAATGCTGCCTAAACATTTTTTTCGGTGCGGTAACGATTCTGCCAGCTCGCCGCCTTCGCAACTCCAAATGTTAATTCAACTAAGACCCAGCAAATAAAATTCGAAGAATTCAGTAAAATTGTTCAAATAAGTATTCTCTTTCAGAGAACCCCTTTCAATTTGTAGGAGTTTCCCACGTGGTTACAACCAAATCTCCTTCAAACATGCCCAGTTAACAAAAAGGTAAAAAAGAGAAATTGGATAATGTAGCCCATAGTACGTTACAGTCAGAAAACAAAATGTGTGGCATAAACCTTGATCATATGCTTGCTCTATTGGGGCCCACTTGAGGCTAAGCAACAGCAACTACATAAACACTAATTTGTTATATGATATTTGATGAATGAAGGCTTTGGAGTAATGCTCAAAATTAAATTCGGTCTGAAATGAAATTGGGCCAAAACTAACTTTGGTATAGGGCCACACATTTTTGGTAGAAGGCATGAAATGGATTAAATCGACTTCAGTACTTGACTAGTATCATATCGATTCCAGAATGATTTCTTTTCTGCTTGCTGGGTTTGTAATCTGTGCAAGCCCTCCAAGACTGAGGAGCTTGATGCCGTTTATGGCCCTTTTAATCAATTGCGGGCGGGAACTCGTAGGAAAGATATGCGCAGGGAAAGATTCTAAATGACCGTTGATCCAGAGAAGATAGATTCGGCATAGTGATTAGGGCGGGACTAGAGTAGTTAGAACTCACCAAGGTGGAAAGATAAATGGGTAGTGGTTTCCTGCATGGCGGAGGGGCGAGATCAGCTAGCTCCGAGTAGAGCGACAGAAAAATCAGAGAGAAGGGACAGAATAGATAGAGAAAAGAGAGAGTACAACTGTATGTGAGAAGCTGGATCGTGTCAATTAGTGATTAAATGCTAATCAGTTGAGTGGCCCTTCGCTAAGCGGTGATCTACCAAGTCAACGGTTTACCGCTCTCAAAGTAGTTTAATATTTGGATCTTTTCTATTTGGCTGCACTTTTTGAAATTTTAAGATTAAGTGAACATTTTCAAATTTGGAGTTTTGATGTAATTTTTCACGCTGAATCTCAGGGCCTAATTCACTTGTTCCAGACAAAAAAAAGTTATAGAAGTTAATAGTTTGATAATTTTTCACCCACTCAGAAAAAAAATTTGGAAGCTGTCATTTTGTGCGTAAGACGACAAACCAGTAATGTCAACATTGCAAAGATAGTACGTACTGTAAGTATTTAATAAGTGAAAAATGACCAAAGAACGAATAAACAACACATATTTTGTAGTTTTATCCACTCAATATGCATTTAATGCGAAAACAAGAGCAAAAATACATTTTGTAGCTTTAAGATCAGAAAAAGAAAAACAAACTATAAGCAAATGAAATATTTCGTAAACACACGTTTTTCGTTTTTCATAAACGCACGTGGTTTATACAGGAAAGTTCCCGACGTTTGGTTTGTTACTATAGAAATAGGCATCTATATGTCTGGTTTTCGATTGGCTAAAATTACCCTAAATTTGCAAACTTTTAAAGCTATTAATTGCTTAAATATTGATTTATGGCGAAAATGAATTTGATATCAATAATGAGGATAGAAAATTACATCAATGCACCAAATTTAAAATCAGATGGAACAAAATTGAAGAAAGTGAAAAGTGGCAGCCAAACAGAAAAAGATCTTAATATTCTCTTCCAATATTCATATAAACTACGGTGCAATCATTTGGACTCATATTTAACACTGGGGCACATTGGATTGAAACTATCCACTTTTTAAGTACTGCTTTCTGCGTGATGGATTATTTTAATCCCATTTTTAAAATTGATATAACTAGAAATCCTTATTTTGTTAACTACCCAGGTTTAACAAATGAGTTCGAGATGCATAGAGAGATGCTTAATACCCCACCTCGTAATTAAGTATCTAATTAAAATTAATTGCTTTTGGTAATTTTACATCTCTGCACGTCCTCGATAGTTGAAGGAACCATTTTCAAGTTTAGCTTTTAAGAATAATATTTGTGTGCAACATGGAGCGTCTTTTTATCCTAAGATCTCGGCTTCAAAGGATTTTAAATTGGAATGGTTGCTTTTCTCTTCAAACTAGACAAATATCTCAATCTAAAACAGAAAAAAAGACTTTACTTCTAAAGAACATCCTTATCTATCACTGCACTGGACGCAGATATAGGTATAATCTTATAACAGTCAAGTCACTGTTGTGGCTGGGCATTTCGATAAGGATATTACAGCCAAGGAATTATAATAAAATGAGATAAATCAATATTTTACACACACACATACACGCACAAAAATACAAAAAAAAAAAAAAAAAAAAAAAAAAAAAAAAAAAACGAATGGAAAACAAAATGGAGAATTGCAAGGCAATACGAAATCAACTCACACAAAGTGATTAAAGCGGTTAATGTTAAAATCAAACATAAAAAAATTTGCAGTTAAATAGTGAAATGAACGGGATAAATCTTGTAATAGGAGTACAAAATTGTTTGATTATGATAGTGTCTTAAAAGTGGATGTGTGCTCCACAAAAAGTTGCATGTTAAAGAGAAGGTCAGCAAAGTGAAATATCAATGGAGGAAGTGTCTACGTGGTCGCTCGATCTACTTGAAATAACAGCCAAATATCCTTTATATGTCACCCTTACTGTTATAAAAAATAGATACACAGGATAATGAATTTGGTGTTATGCACGAATTGTCACAACTGAAATACTTTTGATCAAAAGTCGACTTATCATCATCATCACCACCACCACCACCACCACCACCACCAACAACAACAACAACAACAGCAGCAGCAGCAGTAGCAGCAGCTGCAGCAGCAGTAGCAGCAGCTGCAGCAGCAACAACAACAACAGCAACAACAACAAAGTGTTAGCTAGATTTGCTAGAAACAGCAGCCACAATTTCCCAATTTTCTTCAAATCGTACTCTATTATCTTCAAAAAGAGAATGATGCATTGTACGATGTAGGTCTTAAAGCAGTATGTAAAAAAAAAAAGAAAAAGACGGAGTGGGCACGACTGGGTTGCTTATGGCCAGAGTTCTGTTCGATCTGGGCTCATCTGAGATTAAACAACAACAATAACCAAATAATGGTTTCAGATTAAGGCACAAGGCCAACGCTTTTGAAGTGAAGGGCATTTGTCAATTACGCCGACCTCAGAACGTAAGTAATGTTTTATTTTATTGATCTTGAAGGAACGAAAATGAAAGTTGACTTTGGCGGGACTTGAATCCAGAATGTAAAGAGCTAGAAGAAATACTTACAAGGGTAAAAAAAAAAAAATAGAGAAATAGAGACAAATAACAAAAAGAGCGCAATAAGCGGTTAAAATAGATAAAAAATAGTTTAAGGAAAACTAAAAATTTTGAGGATATACAGTTTTAGAAAATGGAGGTTATATAGTAGAAAATGAAGGACATCTTGAAAAAAGTTACTGACTTGGAGTGAAAAATGCATAGGTCGCGCAGAGTTATAGTTCTTGGCTGAAAAGTTATTTTTTTATTTTATCTCTTTTCATGGCATGCATACAGAAATTTAGGTTTTGGTAAAGAAATGTCAGTTACTTTCCCTTCCCACCACTATACATAGAAACATCAACGTTTAAAAATTACATGTTTACTACGTGTATGGTAGCTATTATAAAATTCAATTCGTCCCGACGAAGAGGCTTCTTACGTAGTCGATTGACTAGAGAAAAATAGCAACCAAGTTCTCCTCAAAACCGTATTTTAGCATTCTGGATATACTGTTTGAAATTAAGACGAGTTGGTCATACTAGAACGCTTTGGTTACAGGCCTGCTTGAGTGAAGCTGAATTTTGATCAGAGTTAAAGAAGAATAAAATGGTAATGAAGAAAACGAAAAGAAAAAGAAGACGATGACAAGGAAGAAGAATAAGAACAACAACAACAACGACGATGATCATAACTGCACGACATCCAGAGGAATTGTATCGAAGTTTAGAATGCTAGTAGTTGAACAAATAGCGTGTCGAAAAATATTCTTGTCTAGTTTCCATTGCTGAAATACTATCAATAGGAGTGATATGGGAAAAAGAATTATGGTAACGGTATAACCACCTTATAAAACAGCATAGCCTTCCATAAGATTTCACATTTATAGATTATAGAATACCGAAACATCTTCAAGAAAAAACAAAATGATGCAGAATGTAACATTTTAGCGAAGACTATAAAACGTTAATATATTCGATAAAAAAAAAACCCCATAGTATATTGATCCCTGAACTAATACCTCGAGAAGGTCAGAAGCAGGTCAAAACTAGTAACCTGAAAAGGTCAAAATCAATAATCCTCTATGGGAAAATAACAATTTTTATATGAAGATTGAAAACGGCTGTAGACTCAAAAAGGAGGTTGCAGACTTAAAAGAAGCTTGCAGACATTTTTGTTCAAACGTCTAGAAATACTAGTACATAAAGATGTACATAATTTTGAGAAAATAATGCATATATGATTCTAAATATAAAAGACAAAAAGAAAAAAACTTGCTAAATTGAAATCTAAGCGAGCAAGGAATTAAGCGATTAACCGAAGTCTGAATTAGACATCAAGATATTACGGAAAAGATAAATATAAAGTTTGGAAGATTGGGTGACAAAGACATGACGATTAATATTTCGAGTTTCATTTGTAAGAAATTAAAGGAATTGTTCGTTGAGATAACAACGATAATGGATTATATATAAGTTTTTCTTTTTGAAATACCAGCATAAAATAGATCGCACTCAGTTTTGATGGCAAAATAATACAATAGTAATAATGCAGAACAGGATTTGGGAATACAAGTTTGAAATAGAGCAGAATTCACATAAGAATATGGCAGCTCTTAATTTACAACATCCATCAAAGCAAAGCATAGATAAAAGTTTTTGTAATAATCTACACACAAAAGTTGATTAGAAATTTGTGTTATACTAAAAAGTTTTTGTAAAAATCTGCTCACACAAGTTAATTTGATAATTTGTGTCGTAGAAAAAAGTGGCATGGAAAATGTGCGTAATTTCTTCAGTGTTTTATAAAGTCAGTTGGATAATGTGTGTTAAAAAATGTTCAGACATTTTTCTGCATGTAAAATTAAAAAGTTTACGAGCACAGCATAAATACTTGTAAACATAAACTTGAATAATATTCGCGTTTTTAAACTGATAGTAGTTATTCTATCGAGGCAATATCAAGGTAGAAGATCACTGCTAATAAAGAGAAAGGAAACAGCCAGGAGAGACTAAATATGGAAAATAGCCCCAATCCACAAAAGACTCACAATTTGCCAGTCTCTGATTGGCTACAATTTCTGATTATCGCAAATAACACACGTGACAACAGTGAAACGTCATAAGCATAAGGTCTCAATACGTCTTCTGTATTTTTAAAATGTATCTATACAATGCACCAGACACGAGCCAATGAAGAAGCCTGTAGTTGATTAATCAATCTGCAAGAAATACTAGCTAAATTCCCCTCAAACCAAATATGCTATCTTAAACAAAGGCGATTAACTGAATTCCTACGCGTGAAATTAAGATTTCAGTGGATGAATATTTCATCGTTAAGCATTTTTTAAAGAAATTCTCAAACCGAATATCAGTTGGACACACTAGAGAGAAAGAGAGACGGAGATAGATAGGTAGATAGTGTGTTTGACTTTTAGTACTGACCTCAAGCCTTTAAAAAGTGAGAGGCAAATTGACCCCGGCAGGATTTGAACCCAGGACACAGAGAAGCGGAACGAATACCACAAAGCACGCTGATGGTCTGACGATTTTGCCATTTCACCGCCTTCTTAAGCGAGGAATTTTTGTTGTTGGCACTCAGTCGCTTACGACATCGAGGGTTCCAGTTGATCCGATCAACGGAACAGCCTGCTCGTGAAATTAACGTGCAAGTGGCTGAGCACTCCACAGACACGTGTACCCTTAACGTAGTTCTCGGGGATATTCAGTGTGACACAGTGTGACAAGGCTGACCCTTTGAATTACAGGTACAACAGAAACAGGAAGTAAGAGTGAGAGAAAGTTGTGGTGGAAGAATACAACAGGGTTCGCCACCATCCCCTGCCGGGGGCTCGTGGAGCTTTTAGGTGTTTTCGCTCAATAAACACTCACAACGCCCAGTCTGGGAATCTAAACCGCGATCTTATGACTGCGAGTCCGCCGCCCTAACCACTGGGCCATTGCGCCTCCACTAAGCGAGGAATAACACATTGGATAATATAGTCCTAGATAACTCTAAAAGTCGAATTGTTTATGGTTAGAATGTCATCGATCATAGGCATTTCATAATAGAGTTAAATAACAGCAACAACACATCAGAAAATATGTACTTACAGCAACATAGCTTACCAACATTATATTTATATATATTAGTGTTTTTGAACATTTGATGGGTTTTTGGGTAGAGCATGCGCTACTCTGATAATGATGCTATATAAAGCAGACTATTTCCTCTGCATTCAGAATCTATAGGCAGAGACGACAAGAACACTCTCTAAAAAGGAACCATGCCAATATGTTTCAATCTCGTTTAAGGCGGCGAGCTGGCAGAAACGTTAGCACGCCGGGCGAAATGCTTAGCGGTATTTCGTCTGTCTTTACGTTTTGAGTTCAAATTCCGCCGAGGTCGACTTTACTTTATATCCTTTGGGAATCGATAAATTAAGCACCAGTTGCAGACTGGGGTTGATCTAATCGACTGGGCCCCTCCTCCAAAATTTCGGGCCTTGTGCCCAGAGTAGAAAAGGAATCTCTTTCAAAGTTACAAAGACAATTACTACATATAACAAAAATCAATACCGCAGTTCCACCTACTAAATATGATTAACACGCATCTAAAATCCTCAGATTCACCACAAATGTTTCGCTTATACATTACCGAGGATATCGCCTGGTATACGTGCATACTCATCATACTTCACTTTAAAGACTGCCCTTCTTCTTCATGATCAGAAAGTACTTCATCAAATCCCCAAACTATTCACTCAATAAATTTCGTGTGAGACCGCTATAGAGAATCGATCCAACATCTGGGATAGTACTGTTGCTACACACATAGATATTATATATTCCAAAAGAGGCTACTTCACTGATTCGCGTGAAGTCGGTCGCCAGCACACTCCAACCTTTGATCCACAGAAATGCTGTTTACACTCGCTGCATTCTCTACTGCTACCGCTGTGACTCCTGCTCCCTGGAATTCGCTGGTCTTGTACCACCTTCACACAGGTGATCCTGACTCGTGCTCTCCTTATTTATATTCTCCCCACCTCATTCCAGGCCTTACACTAGGCAATCCCCGGCCGTATTTTTCTTGTAGCTATCGATTTGCAAATGTCTTAGACGAATATGAAATACATCAATCTCACCAATCTCCATCAACAAATAAATGAGGAGAAAAGTCGATTCGTTATTTAATACGAATGGTATAACTTGCGTGAGAAGTTGGTTGCTATTTTTTAGCTGGTCGATGGATCACACAAACACAGAGAAGCTGTCCTTGTTGGCTGCAGATAAAATTACGATGAGAGATGAAGAAACACAAGATGGTTTAAAGGAAATAACTGTCAGGAAAGATAAACATTACAGTGACAAACATTATGGAAAGCAAATGAGAAAAATAGCGCGGAATCAATCAGTATTAGGTATTGAGAAAACAAAAACCACTAAAGGGATTGAATTAATTATGATAGAACAAGAATAGGAGAAAAAGAACAAATCGTATCAAAGACTGAATAGAAATGCAGCAAGCTACGTGGGGGATGTAAAGAAGACAGTTTGGACGTGTGATGAAGTAAACGAAATTGATAATTATTTGGTTAGGAAACGTATGAAAATATCCTAAAGAGATGAGGTGAAAAAAAAAATCCCAACAGACGTTAGATATCGGAGAACATTCGAGAAGATTGGGATGAAAATAAACGAGAAATGACAGACGTAAACGAGAAACAACAATGCGGGATACAATTCTGCAGGAATTGTTTGTTCAAACAGGTCACCGTTAATAATGTAACAATTCAACTAAATGTAATACTAATTGATAAGGTAATGAATAAAGCGAACCATGTCAGAGGGAATTTTATCATTCCCCCCAGACAATAGAGGTGTTCTGTAAGGAATGAAAAACGATCGATATTTACAGGAACTGAGCAATGGAATTAAAACAATGGCGGAAATTATAAAGTGTCTGTAATGCTAAACAGGACTGAATATGATTAATGGCATTTTAAAAAATGTATTGCTCTGAGGATCTTCCTAGTTGACATAGCTGTATGGTTAAGAAGCTCGGTTTGCAATCTCGTGGTTTCGAATTCATTTCCATTACACGGCAACTTGAGCTTGTATCTTCTACTATTGTCTCGGGCTGACCGATACATTGTCAGTATAACAACTACACACCGATGATTTATTTATAATGATCAAAAGTTTGTGTTGCACATAAGTTTGTGTTGCACATAAGTTTGTGTTGCACATAAGTTTGTGTTGCACATAAGCTCACTCTCTCCATCAAATCGGCAGTACCTGTACAGGTAAAGACGAGCCACGTGTCAGATGATAGAATGATCGAAGAGCAATGTGAAATGAAGTATTTTGCTCAAAGTATTTTGCAACACCCTGTCTGGGAATCGAAACCACGATCTCGCATTCGTGAGGGAAACACTCTAATCACACACATCTTCAGACAGACAGACAGACAGACAGACAGACAGACAAAAAGATAGATAGACAGACAGACAGGCACACACACACACATATCCTTTTACTTGTTTCAGTCATTCGACTGAAACCATGCTGGGTCATCGCCTTGAAGGATTTAGTCGAAATCGACCTCAATATTTATTTTTAAGCCTGTACTTATTCTCTCGCCACGAACATCGGTGGTGGTGGACAGACAGACAGACAGGCACACACATACACGTCGATATATATATAAGGGGTTTCGTTCAGTTTCTGTCTACCAAATCTACTCACAAGGGTTTGGTCGGTTCGGGGCTTCTGTAGAAGCCACTTGCCTAAAGTGCTACGCAAGTACCCCACTTTCCTTTCTTTCTTTCTTTCTTTCTTTCTTTCTTTCTTTCTTTCTTTCTTTCTTTCTTTCTTTCTTTCTTTCTTTCTTTCTTTCTTTCTTTCTTTCTCGTTTCCTTTACATACATACATACATACATACATACATACATACTTACATGCATACATACATACATACATACATACACACATACATACATACATACATACATACACACACACATAGATACATACATACATGCGTACGTACACACACACATATAAATGCATACATACATACATACATGCATACATACACACACGCATACATACATACATACATACATACATATATGCGTACGTACACACACATATAAATGCATACATACATACATACATACATACATACATACACACATACATACATATAATCATGTGTGCATGCATCTAAGTATGTGTCAGTAGGCTTGTATATGTATATATATGTCTATATTAAATCTAATACACTGTCTGATAAACGTATATTCAATCTCACTATGGAAATATAACAAGGGAATATATGTATATATAGTTATGCAAAACAACGCTTATTTTGGAGTTTTATTAATATATATTAATATAATACACTTTATTAACACATACATAATACATACATACATACATACATACATAAAAGGACCTCCGTTGCCATCGACAATGAATATCCCCAGCGTTAGATCAATGAAGCAGTTTACATGTAAAATTAGGGTGTCTGTGGCGGAATATGCAACAGACCTGGGCACTTTTAAAGTAATTACTTATAGTTTAGAGAAACGGTGTGACATAAAGTTGGCAAGAATGGGTCATTGAATTTCAGGTATAATCCATTCGAAACGCTTCCATGCAGTTTTTACCCACATAGTTTCATTTACAATTGGATAATTGGATAATTGGATAATTAGAGACCATGTTAAAAAACATGTCCAAGTTTGCCAATCTATGGTGTCGAACTATGAGACACAATATTGCAAGGCGAACTTTTTAACCTTTCGATTTTGCATGCATACATAGGCGCACATACATGCACACATACATGCACACATACATGCGCGCATACATGCACACACAATACATGATGGCTGCCCCCTCGTTATCGAGTATGGCCATTGCACGAAGCTTAACTTAACGGTGCTGTGATCGAATGTGACTTTTTAGCCCAGCCAAAGATCTACAATGTCTTGCACAGAATTGGCATCCAAAACCTTTACTGGCAATAGCTGGCTGTTGTTGTAATTGGGCTCCATGTACCTTTGCGTGTCGTTTAAGTCCTCCTGCTGAATCACACTCCCTTCCACATGCCCGACAGACACGATTAGTATGGTGTGTAGCATCATCACCAGCGGCCTGGTAGTCAATCATCGGTCTTGCTTTATGACTACGAAGATGACTCATAAG
>NC_068984.1:53502853-53503391 GCF_001194135.2 Octopus bimaculoides
CTCAAAAATAGTTGTCCCCTCATGCACAATCTTTCTCCACCTGCCACGGTCAGTAGCAATGCCTTCCCACGTGTTAGGGGAGATGTTGGAATCTCTCAAGGAAACCTTCAGCAAGTCTTTATATCTCTTTTTTGGTTTATGTGGAGGTCGTTCTCTTTTAGCTAACTCTCCATAAAAGAGTTGTTTTGGCATCCTTGAATCTTTCATCCTGACCAGATGACCACTCCATCTGAGCCTTTGCTTCAACACAAGAGCTTCTATACTTTCACACCGAGAGCTTTCCAATATCTCAAGGTCGCTGATGCATAATACATACATACATACATACATACATACATACATACATACATACATTCATACATACATACATACATACGCATTTGCACACAAATGTATGTATACACACATATATATGTATATGTGTATGAGTGTATATGCGTGAATGTGAGCTTATATATAGGAATACATGCATGCATAATACATATATATAGGTATTCATGTAATTCATGTAAATATATATCTATATCTATCTATATAT
>NC_068984.1:53504409-53505484 GCF_001194135.2 Octopus bimaculoides
ATATATATATATATATATATATATATATATATATTACACACATATATGTGAACGAACACTCTTCATGTGTCTGTGAGTATGTGTGAGAGCATACATACATACATACATACATATATACATACATACATACATACATACATATACGTTTTCATTCACAGCAGCCAATAATAATAAAAAATATGTTTATTGGTTTATATAAGCAATATCATATTAGATTTTTTTCATTTTCAGAAACAAGTCACCGTATTATGTATTTAGAGAATAGCATCTGATATATATTCCTTTTGAAGTCGAAATGCCAGCTTCAACAAATGCACATGTATATAGGAATCATAGCGAAAATATTATTTTGTCTCTCAATTCAACTTGATATTTATATCTTATTTATTTGAAACAAATTAAAGATAAAAAACAAACAAAAAAAACCCAAAACCATACACTTCAGAAGCAATATTAAAAAGTAAATAGAGTAAATTTAGGACAAAACAATATCCTCGTATATTAATAATTATTAACTTTTGTATGATTTATGTTGCTAAAAATACACGCCTGTAATGAGCTTTGTTGGACTAAGTTGATCTAATTTACGAAGAGCCGTTTGATAGGGCAAAATCTTGGTTAAGTACAAATATTTACAAGTTTGGAAGATTGAAAGAATTAGTATTGATTTCTTATATAGCCACAAGGCCTAAAAGTCTATGGAGTGGATATCGTATCACATATTTTCATTTATCTTTTACTTGCTTCAGTCATTTTGACTGCGGCTATGTTGGGGTTACCACCTAGAAGGGTTTTATCGAATGAATCGACCCCGGTATTATTTTTTCGAAAGCTGGTACTGACTGTATCGGTCATTTTTGCAGAAAACCGCTACATTACGTGGACGCAAAGAAATCAACACCGGTTGTCAAGTGGTAGTGAGGGACAAACAGAGCACAACATGATACATACATACATACATACATACATACATACATACATACTTACATACTTACATACTTACATACTTACGTACGTACATACAAAAATACATACATACATACATACATACATACATACATACATACATACATAC
>NC_068984.1:53505494-53514500 GCF_001194135.2 Octopus bimaculoides
CTTACGTACGTACATACAAAAATACATACATACATACATACATACATACATACATACATACATACATACATACTTACATACATACAAAAATACAAAAATACATACATACATACATACATACATACATACATAAGCGCAGGCGTGGCTGTATGGTAAGAAGCTTGCTTCCCAACCACATAGTTCCGGGTTCAGTCTCACTGCGTGGCACCTTGGGTAAGTGTCTTCTACTATAGCCTCGGGCCGACCAAAGCTTTGTAAGTGGATTTGGTAGACGGAAACTGAAAGAAGCCCGTGGTCGCTGTTCCCGCCGGTGGTGTTGTCGCTAATAGAGCGACCACAGCAGGAGCAACAGTGCCAGCAACAGCAGCACCTACAACAGCAACGGGTGTACTGACAACACGCACCCACATAGATACGTGGGATACACTGGGAATTCTCTAAAACAGCATTTTTCCAATCATTTGTCATCCTTCAGAGTCCCGGAAAGGAGATACGTAACATTGCTGGCCAGCCATGTCTGGCAACTAAGAGACAACGGGATACCATACTCGATCGCATGGAAAATACTCGAGAACCCAGGCCCCTACATCAACGGGACGAAATGTTGCAAGTTATGCATTGCCGAACGCACGAGAATCCTAAAAGAATCGCTGGTACCTGGGAGCATCCTGAACTCCAGGACGGAAATTTTCAGACCATGTTTGCATTTTAGAAGATTCCTGCTGGCATTTTGGAATTCGCAAGGCGATGCCACAGCTGGCAGCCAATAGCCAATGCCGAAAGGGAGGCAATCATTTACATTCGTGGTTTTGTGGAAATCGCAAGAAGGCGGCGCAGCCGACGGTCGATGGCCAATGGCTAAGGGAGATAATCACCTCGTGTTTACCTTTATAGCGGGGCCTTTCTCCCTCCATATTTTGGAGAGGTTTTAGGCTAGCAGTGTTTTGGAGTCGGAAGATTCGCCGTAAGGCCAAACCCCTTATGAGCGAGAAATCCAGAGTGTGCTTCTCCTCCCCCGGATTAATGTATTTCTACAAACGATATATATATATATATATATATATATATATATGTATGTATGTATGTATATTTCTGCGCGTGTGTGTCTTTGTGTCTGTGTTTGTTCCTCCATCATCGCCTGACAACCAATATTGGCGTATTTACGTCCCTGTAAGTTAGCGGTTCGGCAGAAGAGACCGATAAAATAAGTACTTGGCTTACAAAGATTATGTCCTGGGATCGATTGCTTCGACTAAAGACCCTTTGAGGCGGTGATCCAGCATGGCCACAGTCAAAATGACTGAAAGAAGTAAAATAATAATAAAAAGAATAATACACACACACACACCATTCTGCAGCCTTCTTTCAGTTTCTGTTTACCAAATCCACTCTCAAGGCTTTGGTCGATCCCGGGACTATTGTAGGAGACACTTGCACAAAGTGCCACGCAGTGGGACCGAACCTGAAAGCATGTAGATGGGAAACAAACTTCTTACCATACACCCACTTCTGCGCCTATAAAGTCAAGCCTGTGCTTCATATTGATTTCTTACATAGCCACAAGGCCTAACATCGATGGTGTGGATATAGTAGATTACATTAACTTCAGTTATTCACTGGTCTTTCAGTTTATCGACCCTGGAAAGAGGAAAGGCAAAGCTGGCATCTGTGGGAATTGGACTGTGAAAGTAAGTGATCGTAACTAAATGCTGTAAGGCATTTTGTCCGACGCTCTAACGATTTTGCCAGTCTGTCGACCTACTAAGTAAGCGGCAACAAGAACTGGCTCTCCGTCGGTTACAACAGTCTGCTCATGAAATTAATGTACATATGGCTGAGCACTCCACAGACACGTGTATCCTTAACATAGTTCTCGGGGAGAGTCAGCGCGACACAGAGTATGACAAGGTTGGCCCTTTGAAATATAGATACTACTCCTTTTCGCCAGCTGAGTGAACTGGAGAAACTGGAAATAGAGTGTCTTGCTCAAGAGCCACGACGCGCGGTCAGGAATCGAACTCACGACCTTACGATCATGAACCGAGTACCCCCTAACCACTAAACCATGCATATGAAATAGTATCAGTATTTAGCATATGTAGGTTACAAGATTACAAATTTTTGGGGAAATGAACAGTCGATTTTATCGATCCAAATACTTAATTGGTGTGTATTTTATCGGCCTCGGAAGGATGAATAAGAAAGTTGATTTCAGCGGGATTTGATCTCGGAATGTAAAAGGGTGCAATTAAATACTGCAATATATTTGGCCCGACGCTGGTAATATCACTTCTAATATAGGCACAAAGCATAAATTTGGAGCGATGGCTTTGTAGATTGAAACGGGCCCAGCATTTGATTGGTGCTTATTATTTTATCAACCTCCTTCAAAGATGAATGGTAAATCTAACGCCAGTAGAATTTCAACCCGAGAAGTTAATAGTCTCAAATAAATATCTCATGATGATTTGTTCGATGCAAGTAATAAGGGTTTCTAAATTAAGCGCAAGACCAACAATTATAGAGGGAAGAGGTTTGTTGATAACATCGACCCTAGTGTTTGACTGGTATTTTGTTTTATTAATCCCGAAGAGATTAAAGGCGAAATTGACGTCGGTGGGATTTGATCTCATAACGTTAGCAACTTGATGATATATTGCAAGGCAGTTCTGACACTTTTACGATTCTGCCAGCACACCGCCTTATCCGATGCTTTCTACTATAGGTATGAGGCCTGGAATTTAGCGGGAGAAAGCTCGTCGATTACATTACCCCCAGCACTTGACTGATACTTATTTTATCAACGTCGAAATGATGAAAGGGAAAGTTGACCCCAGTGGCATTTGAACTTAGAATGTCAAGGACTCCATGCGAGATCATATTTTATATTTCGGAGCTAGTACATCTAGGTCTACATTGTCAAATGTATTCTTTACATAGAAAAAAACACACAGTAACATGTAATTTGAGATCTGGTTGTTGTTTCTAAACAGTCGAACATCTAGGTAAAGTGACTGCCTCATATTACAAATGAGAGGCGCAAAATGAGAAATAAATTACGTTAAAGTTGGAAATAGTGTCTACTCTCTACTCAGTGTTGTGTTGGGTTAATGCTAAATATCTCAAAATATAACACATCTCAAATAGTATTTCTCCTTTGTATAGTTACATGTAACTATAGTATGATTATATCTGATTGTAATCAGGAACTTGTAAGCAGGAACTTGGTGATACATAAATACGCTGAAAAATATAGGATTTTTAACGTTTTGTTATAGGAAAAAGGGAAGCACCCATGAAAGACTGGTAAAGAAAAATGTTGAAACTATAATTAGATCGGAGTTCGGGTTCGAATACTTGCAACAGAATTGATTCGGCTAAAGACAACCAATAGCTAGGTGATTGTTTTAAACCGAGAGATGGATTGAGTCTACCAGGCAAGAGAAAATACGGTCCATCAGCCAGGTTTCTATACAATTTCCACCTATCTAATTACATCCACAAGGATTGGGTCATTTCGAGGTTATAGAAGATGAAACTTCCCAGGGAGGTGTACAGTAGGATTAAAACCGGAACAACGTGTTTGCGGTGCAAATTCCATAATTAAACGTCCACACCTACGCCCATATGTGAAATGATTTTAAGTGAAATAAATTGGCAATAAATTAGATCGATACCAATATATCTTAGGAAAGAACACTTTTATCATAATCTCAGGTCAACCAAATATTGTGCGTGAAATTACAACTGAGTAACATCTCAGGCAACCGTCATAGCCTCAGGATAACTGATCCTTGTGACTGAAATTATACGGAAGCTTGCCCTGGAAGCCTTCAAAAGTCTAGCCTTGTCACGCTGTGTTACACGCTATGTCACATTGATTATGTTTGAGAATTTCTTTAAGGATACATGTATCTGTGGAATGTTCAGCCATTTATACGATAATCCAATGACCAAGAACTTCAGTTAATCGAACAATTGAATGCAAATCAAAAGCGACGGTGATCCATTTACTTTTACTGTATCTATGTAAGTTCTCTTCCGTTTGAAATCTTCCACATGTTCCAACGACAATATCAGGTTGTCATGTTTACACTTGTATATGTATGTATGTATGTATGTATGTTTTCTTTTTGAAATTTAAGATCTTAATACTAAAACACTGGTCCATAACAAAGTACAAATACCTTTTTGAGAGAGTTAGAATGTTCTACGCATCTCTGTATGTGAGCATGTGTGCGTGCGAGTGTCTGTGTGAGAGCAGATATATCTATATCGGCTTCCACGTATGTACAATAGCTGCTATATGTCCTAGTAAACATTTGTATAAACAAGTGTATACATACGTGTATAGCTGTGCTTGTATGGGTTTAGGCAAGAGAATCTTTTACAACGTTTTGTAATGTTTTGCAAATCTTCCCTCCTCTCTCTGTTTCAGGGAAAAGTTTTTAATTACATATATTGGTGCACGACCACAGTGTTGCAAGGCGGGTCTCGTCGAATGAATTGACTGCAGTACATGACTGCACTTATTTTCATCGATTTAGGTTTAGAAGGTGATACTTAGATTTGAACACAATAAGATGAAACTAAATACAATGAAACGTTTACTCCTGCCATCTACTAATACTGACGAGAGTTCCAGAAAGAGACTCAACACGACCACTGGAACTGTAATCAATTCTTTTCTCTCTCTCAGATCACTTTCCAGCATCACCTTATTCTGTCTCTTGTTGCTTTAGGTCTTCGATTTCGTTCTTTAATGAAAGCCTGTACAAGGCCTGTAATTTTGCGGGAAGGGACTAGTCGATTACATTACCCTCAATTCTCAACTGGTACTTATTTAATGACCCCGAAAGGATGAAAGGTAAGATTATAAAAGATAACAAGAAACTGTAATATCTTTCTTGCTGCCCCATGAAATTAAAACTACAAACTAACACTAACAGTATACTGCAAAACCTAAAAACTTATTACTTATAAGTAACATTCTGTATATTTTACTTAACGTGGATATGTTGTAGGCAGCCACTGTAGTGCTAAAAAGCACAGAAGAATATCAGTAGTGGACGAAAACCGTCTTAATTATACAAGCCACAAGCCTGTAAATTCACGAAGAGGCTACAAATGATCAATGTGGTTTATAAACCCAACTGCAAACTTCATGACACCTACTGTACAATAAAAGTTTCATTTTATTAAGCTTCATCTTCTTGTGTTTAAATTCTAAGTATCGATTTAATCTTTGGACATATAAACACGACACTCTCCCGTCGAGACTACATGCACCTACAATGAAGAGCAATCGCAATGCATTTTACACAGAACAAAACTAAATAGGAAAAACTTAGTTGACAAGACATTTATACTTTACAGAACTTACCGCCTCCAGCATACAAAAAAAAGAAAAAGAAAAAGAATAAAATGAAAAAACGACTACTAAGGATGGCAGCAGATCTAATATTAAATTGTTAAATTAGACACACAGGCAAGACGTACTATCCGCAAAGAAAAATAAACACCTGACTGGTTAGATGTGTGTGTGTGTGTGTGTGTGTGTGTGTGTGTGTGTGTGTGTGTGTGTATATGTGTGCGTGTGTGTGTCAAAATCAGCCTGTAAACTTTACACACACACACTCACACACATATGCACACACATGTACATCCACACTTTCACACACATTTACAGGCACTCACACATGCACGTATAATGCATCTCATTAGCACTGTAAATATTGTGTGACGAAAGTATACCATCTGGATGGAAAGTTGTCAAGATAAAGATAATGAATATTTGTTGTTGATATTGTTGTTTAACCCTGGGTCTGCATTAAGTGGAGAAACCATGCTGAAAGGTATTCCACCATGGAATTATTCAGTTCAGAAATTACACAGCGTGTCCTTCAATTTTTTTCCTATGATGACAAGGTGTGATCTGATAGAGGGAACTGACTACTATTCCTAGCAAGTCTAGTGAATGCGTTGAGTCTACCTCTATGATTCAAGTCAGTAACAGTTGATGGCAGGAGTAAATATTTAATTCTATTTAGTTTCATCTCTCCGTGTACAAATTTTACCGCTATCGATCTTGTTGTTAATCCCCCGAGGTCGATAAAATAAGTGACATACACACATACACGCGCATAACACACACACACCTTCACATACACACATACCTTCACACACTCAAACACACACGCGCGCGCGCACACACACAGAGAAACTAAAAGAAAGTTTGAAAGAAAACTAACAGCATATGTGAAGTGAGAATGTGACCAGTGAGCAGAGAGCTGATTACGTGAAACGGGAGAGGGAGAGAGAGAGAGAGAGAGAGAGAGAGAGAGAGAGAGAGAGAGAGAGAGAGAGAGAGAGAGAGAGAGAGAGAGAAGTGCAATGAAATAAAATGAATAAAGAACTGCAGAGGTAGACTATGGGAAAGATCTTCGAGAAAAGAACCGAATACGACCAGAAAAGAACCGTTTCTTTATTAGAGAAATATTCAAGCAAGATGACTAAGATACGATTTGAGTCTCCTACGATAATGACATCAGAATGAAAAAGGCTATGGTTTTCAAACTTCAATCCGTTATCAAGTTCGTAAACGTTAATAGATTAAAGAAGCAATGTTATGAAGCTATATAAATTTAAGATCAAAGTAAACTAAAATTTCCACTGGTCACGCTTGTCACTATAATAATCCTTTCTGTTAAAAAAAAGTATGGAGCGCAAGTGTAATTTCAATAAAGAACAAAATAAGAATTTTTAACACTAACGTAAAAGCGGTTTTATTGTATGGGGCTGAGACATGGAGAACAACAGTTAAGTCAAATAAGCAAATACAATCATTCATCAACAGGTGCTTGCGTAGTATACTTAAAATCAGATGGCCCGAACACATAAGCAATATGGAGCTATGGCAAAGAACGAATCAAGTTCCGATTAGAGAGCAAATATTTAAGAAAAAGTGGAAGTGGATTGGTAGCACAATTAGAAAGGACACACCAAATGCAGCGAAAAGTGCTTTACAGTGGAATCCGGAGGGATATAGAAAGAGGGGTAGGCCTAAGAACTCGTGGCGTAGATCAACACAAAAGGAACTAGAGAAAGGGGGACATTCATGGCAGAGTATAAGTACATAAGCGAGAAATTATGCGATATGGAATTCAATTATAAGTGGTCTATACTCCGCGTTGGAGGGTTAAAGGCAAGAAGAAGAAGATGTTATAAGTATAAGGCCTGAAATTTTGTGCATCGATCCCACTGTTCCACTGGTACTTATTTTATAGACCCCGAAAGGATCAAAGGCAAAGTCGACCTCTGCGAAATTTGAATTCAGAACGTAAAGTCAGAACAAACGCTACTAACCATTTTGTCCGGCGTCCTAACGATTTCTGCCAGTTAGGGCGATATCTCGGTTTTGTAGATATAATTCCAAATAACGAAATGAAAGGAAAACAATGACCGAAGCATTAAAAGGTGATGTAAAACCACAGTCTTCATTTTGTAGGTACCAATGATGCAAATTTATATACGAATAGAATACAAGAGACATCGTTTTATCTAAAATAAATATCGGGCCATGCAAGGAACTTCAGACAGTCCCCTACCCAAAATCAATTTCAAGAGTTTACCTGGCGTCATATTCACAAGCATACCTATTCAGGTCAGTCGAAGATTACTTTTCTATGTAATGCCGATTACTAACGACTACGATTATTTTTTACTCTTAATCATTCCACTTCCTTCCACGTTTGTTATCCACCATTTTATATACTTAACATGAAAGGCAACCTAAGATGTGTGTTAGACACATGCGCATACCTTTACCTATATCTACATACATATGTATAATGCGTGTGGGAATCCGCATGAGTAATGATGCAACATTTCATGTACATATTAACAAGACATTGTGCAGGTGAGTAACTGGATGGATTCTTAGATGATTGAGAACCAGAAATAAGGATTTCTTGCTACTCCTATGGAGGACTTTTGTTCTCAGTCACCTGGATTACTGCTCGCAACTGTATTCGCTACAGAGCGTCAATCTGCTGGTAGTACTTGAGGGAATCCAGCGCCACTACACAAAGAAGACTGACTCGGTGAAACAGATGAGTTACTGGGAGAGGCTACAAGAACTGAAGCTCTACTCTCTGGAGAGAAGGCAAGAAAGATATGTAATGATATACATAGGAAAGATCCTTGAAGTTCTAGCTCCTAACTTTCAAATTAAAATCCGAACTGGATGGTACTGCATTATACCAAAAATCCCGTCTTCTTCATCTCGGATAAGAACCCAGTATTGCAACAGCTTGGGTTTCAGGAGACCACAGCTGTTTAAAAACCTGCCAAACAACCTCAGAGATTTGTGAAGTGTAGCAGGAGGTACAAAGGTACAAAGAAGAGAAGCTCCGCTTCATCATCAAAAACAGTACAGAAAGGAAACCCAGAAACACTGACAGGCAATACCCCAGTGTGGTCCCAGTTTTTGGCTGAAACCAGTAAAAGATAAAAGAAACGACATATGTATGTATGTATGTATGTATGTATGTATGTATGTATGTATGTATGTATGTAGGTAGGTAGATATATTTGTATGTATGTATAACTGAAAATATAATTGAATTAGTGTATTTATTTCAGGTATCATATTGATTCAGGCAATCACAATTCTTTTTAATGTAGATAGTATATACAGAGTTCATATGATCCAGGCGTAAACCTCAGTGATATCTGTTTCACATACCCTGCTACTCTGCTAATACCTCTGCAGACGGTGTGAACACTACTTGTAACACTCTGGAATCAAGCGGATGATCCTCACCTTGATAAGATAGCTCAAGTATTTCTAATTAGACATTTTGTTTTCAATTAAATATGTTCACCCTCATTCTATATCAATTATATGTTCTTCATCATGCGGATCGAATATCTACGTAATTAATTTTAGTTGTATGTGTGTATGTATATATATATATATATATATATATATATATATATATATAT
>NC_068984.1:53514899-53527851 GCF_001194135.2 Octopus bimaculoides
GCCTTCGGCCATTTGAGTCTGATGTGTCGCCTATACTGCTAAGAGCTTTAGAGGTGCGAAGCCATTGGTCACCCTATGACCGGCCATAACATTCAACTTCCTATACGCGCACGCACACACACACACACACACACACACACACACACACACACACACACACGCACATACACACACATATGTACATACATATGTTAGTTTTTGACGTCTACTCGTATTGCAACAGAGCAAAACTACTTCATGATTTCTTAGTCACTGCTTCACCAACTACAGCGTAATCTTTGCCTCGTTGGAAGAGGTCAAATAATCCCAAAACATATTCTGAGTTGTCTCTCGTATGTATTTACTAAAATGATCAAAACACTGTTAGTCAGCCAAACTTCTGTTTTGCCAGCAGCAGTAGTATTTGTAATTAGAATTTTTTCAATGCATTAAGTTCACCCCTACTTAACTATGAAAGGTCAGACAACTGATTATATTTGTGGAATTTCTGAGAATAAGAAATATAGACACAATAGATGTGTGTGTGTGTGAGAAAGAGAGAGGGAAAGAGAGAGATAGAGAGAGAGAGAGAGAGAGATAAGGAGAAAACCAGTGGGTGTATGAAAGAGAGAGAGAGAATTTTGTATGCGTGTGTGAAAGAGAGAGCAGGAAGGCCATAAATGATAAAACCATGGACTAAATAGTTTAAAGTATTTTTGTCTCTATTTTACCATAATCCCATTAAAACGGAAGCTATTGCTTTATTAAAAAGCTGTTCTTGATTTAGTAACCAGTGTCCCACTGACTGCATACACACACACACACACACACACACACACACACACACACACACACACACACACACACACACACACACACACACACACACAGATAATAACCGTTGTCAAATGGTTACCATTCCTTAAATTGTTGACCAAAAATATATCTTTGATAAAGCGTTTTTAGTTGGCTTCGTTTCCAAAATCTTCATCGTATGCCGCCGCCGCCGAAAACTCTTTTTAGATTTTGGAGATTTTTACAAGCTGATTCCTGGCATCGTCTATCGACTTACATGCATTGAAGCATCTAACCTTATATAGTCTCGTGATTTTACTAAAACGTGTGTGAGTCCTGAAAACCATTTGATTTTAGTGGCACCACCTCTTGAAGACTTTATGAGGGTTAAGCTATTCAGGTATAATACATTCTGCTTTAATTAAACCCTAAAGTGGATTTGAATTCAGTATTTTAACCATCTGATATCCTCGTTGGTTATACATCATCAGATGGGAAGATCAAGTCATTTAAGGGTTATGATATTCGGCAACGAACGCAAGAGAAAGCTGATCGGTATCTTGACATCCTATTAACTTTACTAATTATGTTTCATGTGGATGTGTTCTCCTTGAAAACATCCCTCGAGTTTTAATGTTGTTTTCTCACACCAGTGTATGCACATTCTTTATCTATGCATAAATATTTCTCTTTTCATTTACCTGACAGACGCGTGAGCGACTCTGCTTCGTTAACGATGTCTAATTAGACTGAAACAAGCCTTGAGTTTGCTTAAGATCATTGCATCCTTCACTACATTAGGTTGCCTATTTCCAATTTTAATTAATTGTGGCTATCGTGCGGCAAGTCATTAAAAAAAAAAAAGCTTTTTTGAGCTGAATGAAGCATTATCAGTAATGATTACCTCTCCTCAGTACAAGTTAATTAATAAAAACGACATTCGTTAACAATTAATAATAATTATCGTGCTGTTCAAATTTATAATGTCAGTATTTACTATTTAATTGGCAGCTGCGGCTCTCGAATAAGCAATCGAATTTAAAACCATAATGATTTTTAAACATAAGCACAAGATCGTACATTTGTAGGAGTGCGACATTATGGATTGAATCAACTTACACACATGCCTAGTTCTTAATTTTTATCTACCAGAAAAATAAAAAGCAACTCTGAAAGTATTCTGTCTAAACAAAATACTACGCAAATTTTATCCTAGGAGTGAGGGATTTCTACAACAAGAATGCAAAGCTGAAAAATAAGAAAACAAGCTACTAATTTACGTCTACAGAATTTGCAGGAACGTTAATTACATAGATAAACATTATATAGAACATTTCTATGATATTGTTCTACCGCGGTCTATGTATGTAACGCTTAACTATGACTGATAAAGTATGGAACAACATCGTAGACATAATTTATTTTAGAAACAACGTTAATATTATTGCAATTGTTCGTATTGACAGCAAAATAATTCTTTTAAATTACGTTGGATACTTACATATTCCTGATATATATATATATATCTTTTGAATTCATAGCTCATGTCGGTTGCTCCTTATAGTATCCTACGGAGGAAGTACCTAAGGTCTCTACCCCGACGATCCTCTCTAGAAAAGAGAGATGGATGGATGAATGGATGGAATTCATAGCTCAATAGGGCTGCTACTATACTTTGTTCAATCTCAGCCATATGCACATTAAAGCGTTGAAAATGTTGCCCTACAGAACAGAATGTCTTCAATTCATTCCGTAATTAAGATAGTTTAAAGCGCTTGCTACATACATTACTCTTTCAACGAATTTTCAGTCATTTTATTACAAAATCGTAATGGAAAGGAAAAGAGAAGTGAACCAATATTTTCTCAAGGATACTTGCATGTCGTTCTTTCTTGAGCACATTCTCTTTTTCACGTAAAGTTAAAAATAACAGATAACATTTCTTACGCTAGAAAAGGTGGCAAGTGATAGCAAAGAATATAGTTTTTCGAGTATATTCTCTCCTAAAAATGCACCTTCAATATTAATGTAGATTTTACATCTCAAGGGTCAAGCGCTTCATAAAAGAAAAGAAAACTTCAAAAGAAATTCTGTATTTCATGGTTCCCTATAAACTTCCAACAAACTAAGTATTTCTTAAATAACCGTGGAATTTCCACGCATTCAGCTGGTACATTTAAGCAGTTTAGCTATAAACACAAAGTAATGGTTAGGCATCTATTTATATCAATTCTTCTATTCTTTTACTGGCTTCAGTCATTGGACTAGTTCGTAGTTTATCGAAATCTATCTATTCAAGTGCTAGGTTATAAGGTCAGCGATATTGTTGTATAGTGAAACTGTACATCCCTCCCGGTAAAAAGTGGTTCCTACCATTACAAATAGACCAATAACCGGTCGTCAAGAGAGGGTTGAGAGATGAAGAGTGGAGAGTCGACAGCTCTAATCAGTGTCTTGTGGAGCTATCAGTGATAATAAGACAGAAAAAGTTAGTGTATTACTATTCCGGTACGAAGAGATTGGTTTAACAGAAAGGAGGAAAAGACCACAATTCATAGATTGATCTTTTGAATTTATTTTTACGTATGCGTTGTTCGGGCCTAACAGCACATAGTTTTCATACAGTATGCATGTAATTCGTGAAGTGGTGGTATAATTCACCTTCGATTTGGTTCTGGTACATGATATTAATAAGCCACAAAAAGGCGAAACAGTGATGTCCGTTACTCTTGAATGGGAGATAGGTTGAGTTGTCTCCTCTGTCTATGACTCTCAGGTGTTTTAACACATGGCGCTTTGAGAGAGTTATCTCCACCGCGCCAGACACAATCTACCGGCAAATACACTTGGCTTGTGCATGAAGTATATGTGGTCGACAATGTTTATTACACTAGCGCTGCTTCTATTTCATATTTGAATTGATCTGTTTATACTCAGCCAGGAGACGTCCGAAATTCTTACAACAAAGTAGACTCTGTAAAAAACATTTAGAGTCAGGTGGTAGTGTTGTGTCGAACGATTATTTAGATTTACCACCAAAACATATTGAGTTGTTTGCAGAACCCTTCAGAAAATATTTATTTTTGCTTTCAATATAAAAGAAAGACGACTGTTAATTATTTCACAATTCTTATAAATCAGCAGTGGCGGGAGGGACATGACACTAAAACCGTAATGGAATATAAACTACGATTATTGATCTTGGAGAAAAAAAACAAACAAACTAATTATATCAACTGAAATTGTTCTATCAATACCAAAATATACGGTATTACATTTTATAGCCTGGAAGAATTTAGCAAAGAAAATGAAAAGATTTATCTAGAAAAAATATAAACAAAATAAATACAAAACAATTATACTTTACGTAAAAAGGCATGAATTAATCACAGCATATTAAAAAAAGAGTAAAAATAAGAAGTCACGTGTCTTCTTACTTCAATCACTTTTTTTCTCTTATACATTGGTTCACCATTGGTTCAACTGAATTCTGACAAACAGCAACTGAAAGAAAATGATGCGGCTTAACTACATCGTTTCTCTATTAATTTGGTTTCACATTTTGACACAAGACCAGCAACTTCGGGGAGGAGATAAATCGATTACATCGACCCCTGTGCTCTTCATGGAGTTACTACGATACTTTACATTGTTGTGAGCATTGAAAGTCTTTGACAGAAAAGGACAGTAAGCAACTATCCATCGATTGTCTACTTCACAATTTCCTCGAAAGGATGAAAGGCAAAGACGACCTCGGCAGAATCTGAACTCAGAATGTAACGACAGACGCTAAACATTTTGCCCAGCGTGCTAACTATTTTGCCAGCTCGCCACCTCACCATCGCTGTTTTTCTATTAATTTGCTACATAATCAATGGTTAGTTACACGTCAGAAATGGCTCTCTGCATTCCACCTTCGCTAAACTTGATTCCTTGCTCCTCATCGCCTATTAGTTCGCCCTTTTATCAAGCTGTTCACCGAATGTTAAATGTAGTCTCCAAGGATTACGGCTCTATTGAACCATTTTCCATATGTTTCTGTATTACACTGTCTCCTCTCTTTCCAGTATTATAAATTTCCTTCTGTCTTCCATTTGACAGAGGTGCTACACTCTTTTCTTAACAGCGATATAGATTATTTTCCGTCAGAAGAGACTCTAAGACATCGTTATTTCAATGAACAATGGATTTCAGTATGCTCCAAATAAAATTAAACCTTAATTTATCTCTTTTACTCTGTTTATCATGCTCCTGTCTCGTCTTTCTCTAAAATCATTTACTAGAATTACTTGACTGGTTATAATTTTCGGCTGCGGTTTTGATCGCATTACTTTGCTTTCCGTTCTTTTCGAGATTTTACCGATGTTGTAAGGCTCGACACCTGAATATAAAAGCCAATAAACTTCGGGCAGCACCAAAAGGACCTTTGTTTGTTCAACACACCAATTTAGATAATTTTACTCCTTATCTGTCTATCAAATCTTGTTCACATGGTTTTTGACTATCCGAGATGATGGTAGAAGATGCTTTTCTAAAGTGTGTCCAGTGGGATCAAACCCGTTACTACGTGGTTGTGAAGCGGATTTCATAGCCACACGGCCTTGCCTGCATCAAATTCAAATCTTCAGAGACTAGAGCTAAGTTAATTTCTATACGAAACTTACCCAATTTCATTTCAGTTCAATTTCGCCTTTGAAAAAGCACGAATGATATTCTCACTATTTAGATCATGTACATGTTAAACGTTTTAGTTGTATATGAAATGAAGTAACTGGAAATAGTTTAAAGCAAGGAATGGCATTTATTATTACCTACCACTAGTTTATATTCTACTTAAAAATATGCTAATTTTTTCTTATTCAGTCGAAATATGTTGATGTTAGAAAAAAATTGGCCGAGGAACTATCGAACAAATTGGCAGTATGTTTATAATGCAAAGTATAGTTTACTTACATTTGTATATATTAAATCTAAATGTGAATACAGAATAAACAGAACACATTGAATTTGTCCTGTATGCCTATTTTCAAACATTGATTTAATATATACAAACATTTTCGTTTGAACCATGTTAGCGCAATCATAATTATGAAATACATTATTTTGTTTACTTATATATATTTCAAATAGCAGATCGGATTTGAGAAAAGTACATACATATATAAATGCATGCAGGCATGCATACATACATAACGTACGTACGTACACACGCTCATACACATATGTATGTGTATATATTTTATATATATGTAAGTATACACACACACCCACACCTACACACATGTATATGTAAACGAGAGAATGAACAATCGAAGGATAGCAGCACTCAACATATTTGGTAGGAGTTACATATATTTTTTAAAAATAACAATTTGGCTTAGTTTCGTGCGTGCATAGAACTCCATCTCATCAGATATTAGGATGAGATGAATGCGTCCTCCGCGCCATAAAGTGTTATATATATATATATAATTTAATTTCTGTCTGTTTCTTTGTTTGTTTGTCCGTCAAAATGAAAGTAAAGATAGCAAATCTGTAGGAGTAGTCTCATCCTGGTTCAGATTCGAAACTGAATCTTTCAATTCTCCTTGGGCATACAGCCTATTCAAACGTCAAAAGGAACCGTGACAAATAGGTGTTCCACTTGACCTGTGGTCCTTTCAGTGCCATCACAAGTTCACTCGCGTAATGAGTGACCTGGATTCCGTAAAGCTATTGTTCTAGTTTGTCGGTTCAGATATAAATATATAAACTTCTTTGAGGTAGGAAGAGAGAATCCGACAGCGAAGTGAGACGCACGACACACACATAGAGAACTTGACAGGGAACGAAAACCTTCGACACACCCCAAAAAAGACAATACCCGCCGAAACTGAATCTTTCAATTCTCCTACCGAATTGCTAGCCTTTTACCACAAGAAAATGAAGACAAATTTTTGCAAGTATATTTCATTAATAATATGCAAAAACAAGCTGAAACAAGGTATAATCTTAATGAAGGACTTCCCTTTGACATAATACAACAACTTCAACAAGTGCTTCGTAACAACTTCGTTTACAACTTCCTTGTACATGCTTGCCCAGTATACGTAACCTCATTAGTCTATGGCGCAGTGAAACGCCGTGAATGCTTAGTCGGGAGCCTTCCATCAGAATTGATCACCAATTGCAAATTTCTGCGCTTTGTACATTATCAAGAGTACATTTGAAACTCCTGATATAATAATAATAATAATTATTATTATATCTTTTATTTTTTTATTTGTTTCAGTCGTTGGACGGTGGCTACGCTGGGGCAGCGCTTTGAAGAGTTTTAGTCGAATAAGACGATCCCAGGCCCTCAATTTAATAATAATTAAAAAAATGGAGATCTCCTATCGGTTTCTTTTACCGAGATGTAAACGAACCAACACTGGTAGTGAAACGATTGTGTGGGCAAACACTAACATACATAAATACATATCTACATGCATATATTATATATGTGTGCGTGTGCGTGTGCGTATTTATTATGCGCGCACACACACATACTCACATATAATTAAATAAGATGCATCTAATAGTAGAAACAGCTGTAAGCTAATGAAGTTCATCGCATAATTTTCTGTTCCTTTGACTTTTATTTAATTTCATATTACGCTTCACGCTTTGTACTCGACTAACGCTTTGGCCTATAGCTATAGTAGAAGACACTTGCACAAGGTGCCACGTAGAGAGACCTGTTACAAATAATGAAAAAAGGCCCCTTCAATCTCAGCTTACTATCTTTAAAAAGAGAGAAACTGACTTTGAAGCGAACAACAACATCGTTAGAGACAAACCAAAGGTAAATACGACAGCCAAATCTACCTCAGCTCACACTCGAGCATTTTAAAAGCAGGAAAGACCACGTTAAATAATGTAGGCCAAGAGGAATGCTTGATAACATACGAGAGATAACAAGAATAAAGATGCAAAATTTAGATCTGCAGAAGATGGAGTTGACTTGTCAGACGGGTCACCAATGCACCCATACCTTGGTAGGGTAGTATATTGTGATTCGTGCAAGATTTAGCTATTTCTAACACACCAAGCGACTGTGTAGAAACTCAACGTTAACTTCTTAGAAAGCGAAGAACTGCATGCCACTCAATAGCAGAAAACTTTTTGTGAGGCATTCTGCTGATTCTACTATCAATCACTTTAAAAACAGTATCGATTACTTCTAAGATTGGCACGAGAACATACAAGACTATACTGGCACTTATTTTATCAAACCCAGAACGATGAAAGTTTGCCTTCAGCAAGATTTGAACTCAGAACATAAAGAGATACAACTAAATATCGTTGTTCTATTTAGCAGTCATCCACTGCGTTCATCCTTAACGCAATATAGATAACAATTATAACAGTTAAAAAACAAACTTACAAAAAGGTTACGTAGTTTGCTTATACATTTACCAATATATTTGGTGGTGGATTGGCAGAATTGTTAAAGAGTCGGATGAAATACCTTGTGGTATTCTGTTATGGTTCTTTGCATTCTGGGTTCAAATTTCGCCGGAGTTAACGCCACCTTTTCATCTGTCTGGGATCGATAAAACAAAAGTACCAGTCAAGTATGGGTGTCAATTTATTCGCCTATACCATTTTTCAAAACATGGCCTTGTGCCAATGCTAGAAATCTATATTTAACAACCCAGTGGAAAATAACAAAAAAAAAAAAAGGGAAAAACAACAACAATAACAACACACACAAGAACAACAAAGGTAAAACGAAAGAAAGAAAAATCATAAATTAAGAATATAAAGAATAGAATTTTGCAGAATAATGTGGGGAGAATAATAAAATAGAAAATCGATTTGTTTCAATCGAAAATGTTATTGAAAATACTATCATAGTTGTCAGTCAAATATTTCCTGATTGTGCAAAAAAAAAAAAAGAAAAAAAAATGAAGAGAAATAGCTTTATTGACATAGTGTAAGTGATATTGTGTTAACAGATTTGTTGTATATTTTTGGAAACATTCAGTGTATATCGGATATTATGGTATTCCAAGCGAATAACTTGCTTGCGGGGGTCATAGGTAAGATATTACAAGTATATATCCTTCACATTCTGCAGGAAATCTTCAACGCATCTCACCTTCGCAGCTGACGTCCTTGAAGAACACTGATGACCTTCTTGGGCTTATATACACACACACTTGCAAGGTAACACGGGACGTAACTCTGCATTCTTTGATTCGTCTTTGATTTATCTTTCGTAATCTTACTCTTATATTTTTCTTGCCTTTATTTTTTTGACATTTAAGTAATAAATTTTAACTTAATTTATTAAAAAAAAAACCCCACAACTTATTTCTATGGTACAGAAATATTGATATTCAGTATTTTATAATCATTTACAGTAAAAATAAAACTGTCAGAAAGTTAACCTTGAATGTATCCTTGGAGGTGGGTTTAGTTACGACGTTTACAATAATTTTTTGGAAAAAAAATCTTTCGTAACAGGTCTTTCAATGGGCATAATGCCTAATAGATGTATTACACAAGAGTTTATTTCGTTTATTTCAGTTTTTACCCCTCTGTGTGTTGCGAATAGCTGTATATCACAAATTTGTCCCTTGGGATGATATGAACAATTATGGCATACGCATAATCGTCAGTTACATACCTACTTTGTAGCGTCTCCTTGCTGAACTGCATGCACTTCCTGACTGTACTTATTTACTACCATATTAATACCACCATCGCTATAAGTTTCATGGATGAGTGATTTTCCTACAAACATTGCACAGCCGATGACTGGGTACGAACTGGTGTCTCTTCAGCTGGCAAAACCGTTATGATAATAATAACTTCAAATTTTGGCACAGGGCCAACAGTTTTCGAAGGGAATGGGCGTAGAAAAGACGAAAAGCAAAAATCGGCCTCTGCAGAATTTGAACTCAGAACGTAAAGACGGACGAAATGCCGCTAAGCATTTTGTCTGGTGTGCCAACAGTTCTACCAGCTCGCCGCCTTAAACCGATATGTTAACTATCCTTTCTACTATAGGCACAAGCCTGAAATTTTGAGGGGAAGGGGATTGTAGATTACATGGACTGAGTGCCACCACCACCAACAACAGTTAAGATATTAGTGTACAAATATGTACAGTGTAGGACGTACGCAGTTTCATGTGGTTGCTGTTATTGTTGTTGATCAACCAGACCTATGACCAAAAGTATTCCGGTTATGACCATCTCGAAATTTGTTTTAAAACAGAATGCACCTTGAACGATACAATCCAATTTGTCGTATTTTTAATTACGTATGGTTATTTTAGGGAATTTGGTTGCTGTTTTTAGCACGTCAAACAACTGCATAGAAACTCCCTCTAATAAATAGTTATATATTCCTGTTAATTTTGTGTTTATATCAGGAAAAACAATAAGTTCCTTTTTTCATTTCCAAATTGTCTTTAAATATTGATTTATAATGGAGGAAATGAATCTTGCATTCTTAATTTTCCTCTTCATACCTTTTGTTGTTCTCACAAAAGATTGTTGTTTTGTTGTTGGGAAACCATCTGCCTGGTTATTATTATTTCAATGGTCTAAGGTCACGAGCAGGTCGGACAAAATGCTTGACGGCATTTATTCTAACCTTTTTACGCTTTCAGTTCTAATTCCGTGGTGGACGACTTTGCCTTTCATCTTTTCTGGGTCGATAAAATAAGTACCAGTTGAAAACTGGGGTCGATGGAATATTGTCCTTCGCCTTAAATAGCTGTCCTTGTGTCAAAACTTAAAACCATTATCTTCGTAGTTTAATATTTATTGTGTGTATTCACTGCACAATCACATTATCAGTTCCCTATTTCCTTGGGCCCTCCACTTCTAATGGTGTCGTAGGAAAGCTCTCGTTACACACAATGTATCATGAGTATTTTAAACCTGGTGGAATTTATCCCTCTCCAAGTCTGAATGCGTCGCATTATTTTTTCTCAAGCGAGAAGAATCAATTCTAGTACAGGCACTTTATCCATCGATTTCGAAAGGAAAAAAACAAAATGACCTTGGTGAAATTTGAGCTCAGAGCGCAGAGAGCCGGAGCAAATATTTTAAGTCACTCTATCCGATGTTCTAACGATTCTGCTAACTCACCGTCTGTAATACTCACTTCCAGTACTTGACGAGTACTTTATTTATTGACCCCAAGAGGATGGTAGACAAAGTTGACCTCAGCGGAATTTGAACATTAGGGGCAGAGAGCGGATCACGCAAGACATTCTATCTGGCACTCTACTGACTCTGCTAAATTTTCACCGACATTATCCATTGCCTAATTATGCTTTCTAAAACGACAGAATGCGTTCAAGGAGGACTCGATTGCTCATTCCGAACAGGTCGATTGATCAAGTAGAAGCTCACTCTTTGGCCTAATTAAACGGTTCCTCTGTCTTCTGTCTTATGCTTGTCCATTACAATGTCCAATATTCTTGTTGCGCTGTGTTAGCTTGTGTACCTCAACGACTCAGAAGAGCTATGCATAGCAGAAGAGTTATGCTTGTAGGAAGTGCCATATTGGACAGGTAAAAGGATAGAGGCCAGACTCATAAGGGCCACCTAGAAATGGGTTTGTATACGGTCCACACTCCTACTTAGAAATCAATTATAGTTCAAAACCAACAAGACCTAGAAAAGGAAGACCTTCCCACAGGAGAGAAGCAGAGTAGATAACCCAGAGTCTAGAACTCCTCATTCGACTACAGTGACTTCAGCGAAAGATCACAGTGGACGAGACTGCTAGGAGTGTGATAAAGTCGTTTACTCTCGTACAAAACCGTCATCGTCTTGGAATATCATCTGAAAGCTGTTAAACTCAGACAGCTATTATTATATTTTTTACATACAAGGCGTGCGAGAATTGCAAGTTTGATGTAGATAATTTTAGCGACCTATGCGTTTAACCTTGGAAGGTGGAATAGAGGTCGGTCGGGTGGGCAGGTGGTGACATGCTTCTACCTCAAAGGTAGTGCGTACGTGCATGTTTTTATGTGCGCATATGTATATATGTGTATTTGCATTTATACCTGTGCGTGCGTATGCGTGTGTGTATTTACATTTATACTTGTGCGTGTGCATACATGTGTGCACTTGCATTTATACTTGTGCGTGCGTATGCACGCGCGCTTGTGTATACGTCTATTTGCATTTATACCCATACTTATATTGATATCTATTAACATATATTTATGTATTTTTATCCATATTTATGTTGGTACACCTTTTTACATTTCCCTATATCTACGTATATTTATATATCCTCACTCTTTCTCTGTCTCTCTCCCCTTCTCTCTTTATATATATATATATATATATATATATATATTTGCGATTTTACCTGTTTATTCGTCTTGCATTACTGTATTAAAAAATTAAGAAGTCGTTATTGTTGCTGTTATTATTATTATTATTATTATTATTATTATTATTATTATTATTATTATTATTATTATTATTATTATTATTATTATCATTATTATTATTACATTTAATATTATTGCTATTTTTTATATTAATTCGTGCTTTATTTCTTTTATTTTTTAATATATTACCAAATTCTCACAAGATTAAAGTTAATTGAAGATAATTCTATAGTTTTAGTTTCATTATATGTGTATATGTATATATATATATATATATATATATAAAGAGAGAGAGCAGTAGAAGAAATGCTGTATTTGAAAATTGTATTGATTTTTGTTGCTATTTCAATTAAATTGGTCGATTAAATGTGTCATAGGTCAACGACTCTAAGCAAATATATCAGATTAAAAGACAATGCTATAAAGAAAAATGTTATTGACAGTAAGAAAATATATGCACAAATAGAATAGACTACAATGGATGAAAAGAAGGAACAACAGTTTAGTGTGAGAGAGCGCCTGTGAGTCTGTGAGAGAAGAGAAGAGGGGAGAAAGAGTAAGAGAGAGAGAGAGAAAGAGAAAGAGAGAGAGAGATAGATAGATAGAGAAAGAGAGAGAGAGAGATAGATAGATAGAGAAAGAGAGAGAGAGAGAATTTGCTGCAGATTTGCTGACAGAGGAATACTTGATATGTATATTTGTAAATGTGTTTATGTATTTATGCATACACACACACACACACACACACACACACACACACACACACACACACACACACACACA
>NC_068984.1:53528625-53531144 GCF_001194135.2 Octopus bimaculoides
ATATGTATAACAAAAAAGAGGTGAAATGTTCCTCCCATGCCTATGGCTCGAGAATATAACTGACGCAACGAAGGTTTTATAGTGTTATTGTGGTAATGCATTTCATGATATCACTATCTTCACTGCAATGGAAATAAACCCAGTGGAAAAGGTTGCTTAGTATGACTTACCTTCTTCTAGCTGCCGACAAATCTCGCCACTGCTTGTTCGCTTTCCTAGATTCACCCACAGCTAGTGCAGATACGTCACCTCTATTACAGTTAAGAGGCTCTATCTATGCCTCTTTTAGACAAGAATTAGAAAATCGTCACTTCCAAGTGGTCTTACAGCCTGCGTATTCTGTCGAATAGTTCTATGACCAGTCACCCTAGGCTGGAGATTCGTCCTGTTCTGCTGAGTTTCAAGCAGCTTACAGCTCCAGGTTAGCCTAGAAGGGACAGTTTAGTCGCCGATTACTTGATCTTCTAATAGATCACACTGAATTATTTATTACACCAGTAACACTTACCTTGACTTGAAACACACACAAGCATATATGTAGATCCACGTGTACACACACAGCACATCACACACACACACACACACACACACACACACACACACACACACACACACACACACACACACACACACACACACACACACACACACACACACACACACACACACACACACACACGCACACGCACGCACACACACTGCGCTCACACATACATGCATACATACACATATATGATGAACTCTCACGTTCCGCTATTCGATCAACTGATGACCTACTTGTTGGTTCAGTGTGTAAAGTGGTTTAGTATTCTACAGTCACGAACCCTTGAATTATAAATGCCGTCAATCAGAGGGGTTTCTACGTAATTTCCGTCCATCTGCATTTACTCACAAACCTTCGGTTAGTCCAAGGCTTGAGTAAATCACTTGCAGTGGGCTCGAACCCATGATCTCATGCTTACGAAACCAGTTTCTTAAACACCCAACCATACTTTCGTCCACACACACACACACACACACACACACACACACACACACACACACGAAAAATCTTCATTGATGGCCGTGTACAAGTTACAAGTTTGCCATACCATTAAGGACTGATCACACAACAAGGATGGTGTCTCACTCTATTTAAGTACGTTATATGCTTCACTTGAATCCAAAATATAACGCAAGTTTTCCAAACAAGCAAAACCTCACTCACCAGTGCTCTACGACCACTGGCCTACCGACGTTCTGTGACATTCTTCAGTCTCTCACATCAATACTACAACATTTTCAGATTCTTTGACCATTCTGTGTACTATCTTATGCGCTTATTGATTCTTTGCTTTCTCACTGTGTTAAATCTTTGTTCAAAACCTCTTCCCTAAGAGCTGCATCCGCCTAGGCTTCTTACTCTGCTCATATTTTCCTCATCAAAGTACAGCATATAGAACTTGAAATAATGTATCAAACATATAAGCCATTCTAGACACATCAGAGACAAAGACGTGGTTCTTTTTCGCTTTAACTAACCAATAAATAGTATTACTATTGCTAGGCTCATTTAGAATTAAGAATAGAAACAATATGAAGAAATTTATGCTACTAATATTTACTTTGAATTTCCGATGTCGACTTTGCCTTTCATCCTCCCGGGGTCGATAAACTAACTACCAGCTGAACACTGGGGTCGATGTAATCGACTTAACCCTCGACTCCCAAATTGCTAGTCTTGTGCCAAAATTTAAAATCTATATTTATTTTGAATTCAGTTCTATATTTAAGAGATGAGAAATTGTGTACATTATTTACATTATTTACATTATTTACATTATTTACATTATTTACATTCGACGGATATTTGTCCTCATCTTGTTTGTTGTTAACACAACGTTTCGGCTGATATGCTCTCCAGCTTTCATCAGGTGTCTTGGGGAAATTTCGAACCTGGGTTCTCATTCCTAAGGTATTTTTCGATGTTGTTGTTGTTATTATTATTGTTGTTGTTGTTGTTGTTGTTGTTGTTGTTGTTGTTGTTGTTGTTGTTGTTGTTATTGTTGTTCAGGTTACTGCTTGGAATCGAATTAGGAATCTTGGGGTTAGTAGCCCGCGCTGTTAACCACTACGGGCATATGGCATGTAACTGCACACATCCTACGCAAAACACTTTCAATACAGTAACCATAGGAGCATCACAGCAAACCACAACACATATCCAAGGCACACAGAGCTGCGCTCGGTAGTGAAGTGAAAGCACATTATAAAAATAAAACTACTGAGCAATAATAATAATAATAATAATAATAATAATAATAATAATAATAATATTCTATTCTAGTGGAGAAAACATATACGTTTATGGAAGAGAATAACCTCTTTCCCACTGAACAAAAAGGATGCAGACGAGGCCCATACGGATGCAAAGATCAGCTCTTAATTAATCGCATGATCCTTGAGAACTGCCATAACAAGCGCATAAATCTCAGCTCTTCATGGATTGATTATAAAAAAGCCTTTGACAGCATACCACA
>NC_068984.1:53531154-53531885 GCF_001194135.2 Octopus bimaculoides
ACGAAGCTGCAATTATATCATTCTAATGGAGTATTGCACTCAAACAATATTAGCATAAACTGTGGCATTTTCCATGGTGACTCGCTTTCACCACTTATTTTCTGCATAGCACTAATACCACTCTCAAGTGAACTGAATAGAACAGGGTATGGCTACAAAATTGACAACAGGAAAATAAGCCATCTATTTTATATGGATGATTTAAAGGACTATTACATACTGTTAAAGGATTCAGTGATGATATCGGGATGGAGTTTAGCCTTGAAAAGTGTGCCAAAGCCACTTTTAAGAAAGGGAAACTGGTAAAGTCAAGTTCAATAGAATTAGATGTCGAAACAGTAATAAAAGAACTTGAGCAGGAACAAACCTATAAATACCTAGGAATAAATGAAGGCTCTGGTATCCAACATGCAAGCATGAAAGAGAAGGTTAGGAAGGAATGTTATAGAAGAGTTCGAGCAGTTCTGAAGTCTGAGCTGAATGCATATAAGGTGTTAGCCATAAATTCCTTAACAGTCCCAGTTGTTCTTTATAGTTTCAATGTGTTTAATTGGAATACCAATGAAATAGTCAAAAGTGATAGAAAAATCCGCAAGCTACTGACTTGTAATAAGATGCGCCATCCAAAGGCAGACGTGGATCGTCTTTACCTTCCCAGAGCTCAGGGAGGTCGAGGCTTGATCCAGCTTGAACTTACGTACAAAACCACTACAATCGGACTGGCCAAATAC
>NC_068984.1:53535137-53536066 GCF_001194135.2 Octopus bimaculoides
ATATATATATATATATATAAACAAGGGATTTAAAATTATGCAGCAATGCTTTCTAGGAATAATTTTATAACTGATAGAATCATCAACACTGAATTTAAAATTATATAACAGTAAATTGTGGTGTATTTCATGATAATACTATACTGTTTATGTATAATGTAGCTTTGTGTTTAATTCAGGTTTGCAATTTGCTATCGGTAAAGGATTTACAATTATTCTTCTCAGTATAGAATTATAATTTCTTGTAAACTTGTGAAGTTGATGTCAAAATAATATTTTTTATCCAATTTTATTTCGTATACTGCCTTATATAAGTTACGATGGTTTCTTGTAAATACATAGTCAGCCGATAAGAAACTGCTGTGCTTGTGTGTCCGATGTAACAGTTTGAATCAGGAAGTTTACAACTTCCCTGTTTACTTTGAAATTTGTACATTATGTTGTTTACCTGAAGTACATTTTGTGGCTTGCTTGTTGGTCGTTTCGTGTTAATAAGGCTTTTCCTTCTAGTGTTATTGTGAGTCTATGCTTAAGTGTGATACTTGTGTCCATTTATAACATGGGTAACTGGTTCTTATAGTATACTAGCAGAAATATCCGGCATTGCCCGGGTTAAAGAGAATAATGAAATCTAAAAACGCCGTCTAGACTACGCAACCCTCAACTGTTAGTAGCTACGATACCATATTTCTACATTAATAACTCTCCAATCCATGCCAGCATGGAACATAGCCATTAAGTGGAATGCCAGTCTCTCATCTGGGAAGGCCTTGAAATCAATGTTACCAACTGGGGACTATGTGTGTCGCAGTGATAATAAAAAGACTCAAAGGAGGTCTGCAACGAAATAATTTTACTCAACACTTTGCAAGTGAATCAGTGGAGGCAAAGATGCGTCTCATTTACTTGACAATTTATGCACCACATTG
>NC_068984.1:53536574-53541950 GCF_001194135.2 Octopus bimaculoides
GTATGCATATAGATCTATATCTATATATATCTATACATATACGTGTACATATACATATACGTATACATATACATCTCTCTCTCTCTCTTTCTCTCTTTCTCTCTCTCTGACAGTATCTGTCATTACAGTATCGAAATGTGATTGTTTCAGTTTGTGGAATAGTTTCATTTTTAAAGTGAAAGTATTTGACATGAGTGTTTTTGTTTCACTTTTGACACGTAATACTTAAATAGTGGAGGAGATATTATGTTGCCGTGGGCTCGAACTCTGCAAGAAGTTAAAAATCTTTTTGACTAAAACACAACTGGAACCCTAAGTAAGGCATGTGTAAAATTTGAATGAAATTGGCTGCGTAGTTCTCGAGTTTTAGGGATTCACACACACACACAGACAGACAGACATTCTCATTTATATATAAATAAAAATGATATGTGTGGTCTGTACAGTTCCAATGAGTGCTGCATCTGTTGTGTCGTGTGGGTGAATTAGTTCCTGTATTGTTTTAAGGCTTGGTCTACTAACATTAGGGTAGTTCTTAAATAATGTTTTAAGCGTAGGATTTAGTTATTCAAGGCTTCTTTAGTGGATGAAAATTTAAATGCTCATGTAAGAAAAGATTTGACTATAAATATTTAGTATCACTGTGCATATATAAACATTTGTTTTTATTTTCTTTTGTAAACAGGAAATACGTGTTGTTCCTTATTGCTATATTTACAGCAAAGATTCGGGTAGTGTTATTGTCTGAGCTTATGCTAAAACTGTATTGGATCGAAATTGAAAGAACAGAGTTCTTTCAAGTAAATTTCAAAGTGAAATGTTATAAACCTATGGTTTATGCATGAAATTATGATATATATACATGATGCTAATGGCCTTTCTTTACATGATGGACGTAATTTTAAGTAATTAATCATTATTGGTGGTATTCAGTGCAATAAATATATTATCCTACACGTAAAAGTATATTTATATATGTATAATCATATTTATACATACATATAGATACATATGCATACATACATACATACATGCATAAATACATACATACATACATAAATGCATATGGGTGTGTGTGTGTGTGTGTGTGCGTGCGTGCGTGCGTGTGTGTGTGTGTGTGTGTGTGTGTGTGTAATAGCGTGTGAACATACTACATTAATGATAGTTTTTTGTAGTGACATTGATTTGTCTGTAACAATTGCAGAGTTAACGACTAAGTCTGTATGCAATTATTTGATATATCAGAAATAGCAATTAAATGCTCTGAATTCACATGCCTTGCAAAAGGAAGGACACATTGCATAGTGCTGCTACACACACACACACACACACACACACACACACACACACTGAAAACGATGCGGAATTTCAGAACGAGCATCTGTGATCGCATTTTTTAAACATTTGTAATCAGTTTTCGAAAATTTCAACGTATTTCTGAGAAGAATATATACACCATGGACTCTTCTGCCGGACACGACAGATGAGATTTCTTGTTGAACAACTTATATACAACCTATCAAATCAGCATTATGTGGAAAGATGCACGGTATGCAATACATCAGATGTCGAGGTGATGGCAGAGCAACGTGAAGTAAAGTGTTTTTTCTCAAGAACACAACGCACTGTCCGGTTCTGGACATGAAACTGCGATCTCGCGATCACAACACCTTAACCATTAGGCCACGCGCCCAACCTCTTTTCACTTCACTGTGTCCCTGTCATTTTTTCTCGCCCCTCCTTAATTCTTCTGTCCCTCTGCCTCTACCTCTCTTTCTTCTCTCCCCACGTGACCGGTGTTCGGCCAAGCCTGACCTTTCTTTCTTGGTTCGGCCGTCGTCGTGCAGCATCTATATTCCTCCCTGTGCCTGTGAAATCTCGTATCCCTGCCGTAAGGCTTTATTTCCACACACGCCAGCTTAATTTAATTCGTCCTTAGTCGAAAGACACCTGTGGTTATGTCTTGTTATTTGTATTTATGTATTAAACCTCACATTAAAGGATTTAAAAAATTCAAAACATACAAATGTATAAATAAGAAAAAAAAGGCTTTGGAAAGAGCAACACAACAACAGCTAGAATTGATACTAAAACCGATATGGAAAAACAAAAATTATGTTACAAGGGGAAAATGATTCGGCACTGTGGAAGTGTGCATCGCAATGGTGGAAGAAGCAAGAAAGCATTGCACAACGCCACTAATATCGGAAGACCTAATACTCGTGACGACATATCTTGGTCGGCACGTTACAAAAATTAAAATTGCAGAGGTGTCTCTTGAAATAAATATATGCTGGCTGGTGGCAGCTGTCCTCTATGATATAGAGGACACCGCCAATATACTGGAGGTGCATAAATTGCACCAACAAAATTGGTCGGGTCAGGGATTGGAGCTTCTTGTTCAACTTGAACCAGAGGCTTTAAATTCTATCCCGTGACTGTGGAGGACAAACGGCCGGGGTGCTACTTTTGTGGGAGCGACCAACACCTCAAGGTCGACTGCCCCAAACACAAAGAGATGTGAGGGAAGCTGCAAGCGACAGCAGAAGCGGGGGCACTTCCAGTTCCAGTGCAGCAGCAGCAACCACAGCAGCAGAAGAAACCAGCCCTATCACCACCAACAGTATTGCCGCCTCCAGCCGTCACCAGGACACTACCAACCCCAACACCAACAAAACCAGACGGAGTACCACCACCAACCGGAGTACCACCACCAACTCCAGTCCATCACCACTAACAACAAAATCATTTGAACCCAAGCGTGACGAACAACCAGAAAATATCCCTCTTCCCGACCAAAACAACTCGGACTGTTCGAGTATTGAGGCCGAGAAGGGAGAGTGGCAAACTGTTCCCCACCAAAAATGGAAAAGAAAGACAGTAGAAAAAAGAGGGAGATGCGCAAACTGGAGGGAATTCCCAACAGCAGCGACAAGCAAATACAGCAAACAACAACAACACCAACACTACCACCACAAACACTGACACAGTACACAGCACAAACACCACCAGCCTCACAGCTATCGACACCGACAACACACACCTTGTTAAATACACAGACACCACAATGGAAGACTTTTTCTTCCCAACACACAATGCACCAGCACCACACATACCAATTTTAAAACTAAAGCACGACACGTACAACACATTAAAAATCAACTTTCCAAATGCTGTTGGGTCTTTTGAAAAAGACATTTTCAAAAAGTCTGTTCAAAAACCTCGTGGAAACGCCCACAACAAAACCCAGGGGGACACCTCTGCCAAACAGTAATGGTAAGTAGAGCTCTTCTACAGCTTAATTTTATTTTACAATGGTGAAGTTCAGAATAGGTTGTATAAATGTCAGGAGCCTCGGGTCGCCTTGGAAACAAGGTCACCTTTTAAATGACCTGAGGTTCCTTAGTGTAGATGTCGCAGCCATTAGTGAATCCAGACTATCCGACCCACGGGACATCATCACCTTTTTCGGCAGATTCGAAATTTTTCTATCTCCGTGTCGGCCGGAAGAGGATAGTGGTGGTACTGTGGTGCTCTTCCAGAAGGGTCTGGATTTGAAAATAAAGGCAGTTTTCCTGGATCCGGAAGGTAAGTTGGTGGTCCTAGATGTGAATAGCAGTGACGGCAGTGCTTTGAGACTGGTGGCTGCCTATGCTCCGACAGGGCGGTCTATTGACCTCAAGCATCTGGAAGTGTTCCTGGGAACGTCTCGAACTCTAGTATTAGTAGGGGATTAGAACGCTTAGATGGACGTTTCGATTGCGTGGGAATATCTGATAGGAGAGTGGGGTGCAAAAGCCTCCAAAACCTGCTCGCACGTTTTCAATTGTGACAGGTACCGACTAGATTACCCAAATGTGCCAATGTGGACTTGGACAAACCGCATCGGGTCGTCTAGATCGTATCTAGATAGGGTATTTTGTAGGCCAGCGAACAAGGATAGTATAGGGTGTCCACAATTCCACATGGTCAGCTACACAGACCACAAATTTGTGATCTGTACGGTCGACTTTGATAGGCTTCATAGACAGGGTCCCGGTTACTGGAAACTAAACACGCCGTTACCGACGTGTCAAGCTTACAGAGGCCGGATTAGCGAATTAGTTAAGGGGCGTTGACGGGGACAGTCGTCAACAACCAGTGGTTTGCTCTTAAAAGAGCAATTAGAGTAGAATCGATAAGGTTTAGCAAGGCATTAACAGAAGAGAGAAATAGAATAGAGGGAGATTTAGTTAGAAAGTTAGATGAGGCGCTTAGGACAAGCATCACAACTGACGTGTTGGCGGCGAGATTGGCCCTCGATCAATTTTTCGACGCCAAACACGAAGCCTGCGTTGTCAGAGCTAAGGCACGTTCACTAAGCGGGGAGGGAACGAAAGTGTCACGATGGGTCCGCGTGGCGGAGGCTAAACGTGTCAACAAAGCCACCATTTGGTCTTTAGTGGACCAGAATGGGCGCGAGGTGTTCGAATCGAAGTAGATGTGTGTGGCCTTTCAGCAGCACTTTGCTCGACTGTTTGGGACGAGCGGATGGGACGGATAACAGGGCAGACTTCGGTGTGTACCTTGACGGTCTGCCGCGACTCTCGGCGAACGAGACGGAGTGCTGCGAAAGGTTGATAACAGCCTGGGAAGTACAGGGAGCGATGAAAGGTTGCACTAGAAGCAGATCACCGGGTTTGGATGGTCTGCCCTACGAGATTTATATTTCAATACCAGACTTGTTTGCGGGCCTCTTGGCAGACGTCTACTGCAACGGGGGAAATCCTGCTTTTGTTTATCGAGGGGGTGGGGGTGGCACTGCTGAGAAAAGACCCAAACAAGGGGAACGTTATAGAGAATTTCAGGCCCATCACTCTGCGCAATGCAGACTTGAAGATTTTGGCCAAGGTGTTAACCAAGAGGTTGGCGCTTGTCGATCACAAACTGGTTGGCAAGGCGCAAAGATGCGCCATCCCAACCAGGAGTATTCACGATAATCTCCAACTTATGCGCTACATCATTAAAACCCCCACACGCACACACATATAAGACAGGGAGACAGAGAGACAGAGAGAGAGGAACAGATAAAGAGAAGGTTAAGAAACCTATACCCACGTTTGCTTGGATGTTTCAAAAAGTTATGTGTCGCTGAAGAAACGTAATGCAATTAGTTGTTTGGTAAATAAGTTTTGGAAAAAGAAATAGATAAATACAAAAGAGAGATAAACTGTTTTCCGGCAGTTAAAACCAATTATTTATGTTGGCGAAGACACAATTGCAATGATTACTGGATGATTAGCTGAACGCTGCTCGTAAGAAATTTAACCACACACACACACACACAGACACACAAACACACACACACACACACACACACACACACACACACACACA
>NC_068984.1:53543358-53545471 GCF_001194135.2 Octopus bimaculoides
TATATATATATATATATATATATATATATATATCCATCACTCAGTTTAAACTGAGTCTAGGTAGATATTGTAATTGTGAAGTTTACTTGGAATATGTATTATGACGCAAAGAAGAGAGATTTAACGTTTCAAGCACTCGTCCTTCGAGTAAGATAGAAAGCGGGAGAAAGAGAGAGAGAGAGAGAATGAGAGTGAGTGTGTGTGAAAGAGAGAGCGGGAGAGTGGAGAGAGAGAAGGGGAGAGAGGGAATAAATACAGTGACCCATCACAAAAAATGTGAAATTAAAAAAATGAAAGAGGTGGAAAAGTGACGTCAAAAGGTGGACATGAAAGAAGAATGTAATATTTATGGTGGAAAATCTAGCATTCGAGATTAGCGGGTTGGTATGTTAATCCAGAAAATATCAAATGCACACATGAATAGGGAGGCATGGATAAAGAGGAAAAGAAAGAGAGAGGAGAGAGAAAGAGAGAAAAGGGAAGAAAGAGAGTGGGAGAGATTGGAAGAGAGAGGTAGAGAGGGAGGTAAGTGATGAAGATGATGATGACAGTTTGAGAACTGGATAAAATAAATAACCACTACACTCTATTGCATCGTTCTTTTGCATTAAGTGAACGCAGATTTTCCCTCATTATTTAAACTGCGTAGGGCTTGAAAGGAATTTAGATTTGTATTCACATCACAATTAAATAACATACCGTTATATATCAATACATTACTGGTCTCAAAATTCCTAACGGCGTATACTTAGATGGATACCTGGACCTAGTTATCAACCCATCTACTTACTTCAATAGGTGTGGCTAATTGAAACAAAACAACAAATGCATGCAGAAATATACTTTATTGCAAATAAATTCATGAGCGATCTTCTGACAAACTTTCATAGCAGATTTATTTCTGGTTGGAGTGTCATGGATTTCCCCTCCAGAAACTTATCTCCTATTTCACGTGAAATTAATCTTATCATCGATTCTTAGTATCATGCAAAAAAAATCTTGTGTGAATTCATGCCAGTTGGATAATTAAATAACTTTTTTTTCATCAGTTAGTTTGTGAACATTTAAAAAGGATTTTATAGATGTCTGTTCAGAAGTACTGACAATAATACAATGACGTTCTACAGTACAGTAGCCTCCATTTTCCTACTTAGGTGTATCAATCAGTGTAATTATATTATATACATACATACGTATGTATGTATGTATGTATGTATGTATGTATGTATGTATGTATGTCGTCTGTCTGTCTGTCTGTCTGTCTGTCTGTCTGTCTATCTATCTATCTATCTATCTATCTATCTATCTATCTATCTATCTATCTATCTTTCTATCTATCTATCTCTGTTAGTCTGTGTGTATACGTGTGTGTGCGTGTGTATGCTTGTGTGTGCGTATGTGCGTGTATCTAAATATCCTCATTAATGCATAGTGTTACTTTGATAGAATACACTACACAGATATCACCTGGTATTGCTGCTAGTGTGTGTGTGTGTGCTAGTGTGTGTGTGTGTGTGTGTGTGTGTGTGTGTGTGCAGTGTGTGTGTGTATGAACACATGCATACATTCATACACACACACTCTCTAGCAGCACACACATTATTATATATATGTATATTTCTATATATTTATGTGCGTGTGTGTGTGCATGTACATCTGCGCGAGTTTACTATCGTAGAATAGTCAAATACAAAATAAATCCAATCTTATAAAGATAAAAAAATAAAAATATATAATTATATTATCTGATATTTTCACCGATAACATTTTGTCTCATTGCCGTTACGACTATCGATATTTTCATTGCTGGCATCTTGACTTTCTGTATTTTGTCCAAGTGTTACTCATTTGAATACCGCCACTTGGCTCTAGGGTGCAATTTACTGCGCCCACCCGGTTGTAAAACTTCAGTTTGTGAGACAGGGAGGAGAAAGGAAGTGAGGAAAGGAAATATGCTCTGTTGGTGGAAACCTTCCCCTCTTCCTTCCATCATTCACTGAGGTCCTGAAAAAGGTACCGAGAGCGGCGTTTCTTCCTCTGATGAGGCTTATTAAAAGACATAAGGGTAGAAATAGATAGATACATGGGTACACTCCCCATATGTGTATATATA
>NC_068984.1:53545626-53547596 GCF_001194135.2 Octopus bimaculoides
TATAGATATAGATATATATATATGGGAGAATGTACGAAAAAAAAACAACAGACGAGGACAGGTGGTGTAAACAACAAAAGGATGTATTAGTTTGACGCTCGAGAATACAGAAAGTCTTTAACGTTTCGAGCTACGCTCTTCAACAGAAAGAATACGGAGAAAACAAGGAGAAAAACACGGAGAAAAAAAATTGAATGGTGTTTGGTCAACGATCTATCATGACACATATACATACATACGTACGTATATGTATACATATACATACATATATATGTATATATTTGTATACACACACAATATTGTATTATATATAAACATACAAGATACTTTATTTCACGTTGCTCCACTCCACTCAGCTAGCAAAAATGAGTAGCACCTGTATTTCAAAGGAACAGATTTGTCACAATCTGCGTCCCGCTGAACCTCCTTGAGAACTACGCTAAGTGTACACGTGTCTGTGGAATACTCAGCCACGTTCACGTTGATTTCATGAGCAGGCTGTTCCGTTGATCGGATCAACTGGAACTCTCGTCGTCGTAACCGACCGAGTGTCATATATATATGTATATATATATATATATATATATATATATATACACACACACACATTTATGTTTATGTATTCGTTTTGTAAGATTCTTGATGTGAACTCATGTGTTGAAACAGGTATTATTGTATTTGGGGATGTTCATGTTGCCAATTTAGCCAATGAAAACACACGCACTAATAATTCCTTGTTCGCTTGCTTCAACTTTATTTCATATTAATCATATTTCGGCCAGAGTTCCTTCGTCACACTTCTGTGACCTCATCAGTAGTCCTTTGCTTTCTTCTTTCTTTTTTTGTGTCCCTCCTTCCTAATGATCTGACATTGTGTTCCTGTCGCATGAGTCTATTTGCGCATGCATGTATCCCTGTTTGCCTATGTTTGGTAAGTGTGTGTTTGTGGGGGGGGGGATATGTACGGTACCTGCATTATCAGTATCCCCTGTTTATTCACGTTCATTTTATTTTATTTATTTTTCATATACTTACTTTTTCTTTTTTTGTATTAATTTATTGTATTTTGTTTATGCATTTAATTACTTAATTCCATTTATTTATATATCTATTGTATTAGTTTCATATTATTATTAGTTCATGGGGATCTTATTCTGTCTTCAGGTTGTGCTGTGAGATGTGCATGCTAGTGTTCCATTCTAGTTTTCTATTTAGACTAGGTTTATCTTCTATTATGTGTGTGACTTCCGTAATTTGTCTAAGCGTTGTGTCCGTTCTATGTGTGGACAAGATTTTTACTTCTATGTTGTTGAGTGAGCCTCCATGTTCCCGTTGGGCGTGTTGGTGTAGTACCGACGAGCTCTTCTCTTCCTTGTGTTCCCTCCAATGCCTATTAACCCGCTCTCTTATGCTACGTGCTGTCTCACCTAAGTACGTCGTTATCTTGTTTCTGCACCGTCCTTCTGTACATCTTATTCTATAGACTACATTCCTAGCTTTACAGTTTGTTAATGGGCTAACTCTACATACAATACAGTTCCTATCAGTACAAGGGGTTGTATTAAAAGGGTAGGTTCTACCGATTAGGGATTTGATAAATTTACCTGGCCTTTCTACAAGCTTAATTATTAGTTTAAGCTTGTGTAGGGCCCTTCTAAAGCGGTGCGCCAGTTTGCCTCTAAGGTTGGTGTCGACAAACATGACACTCTGGTATTTGTGGCTATCATACCATGAGTTGGCCTTCCCTATTTTCTTCTTAGTCCTTTCAATGGTATTCCATGACTTGATCCTATAGAGTGGGCAAATCCCATTCCTATCGCTACGTATGATAGTTTCAAATTTCCTCATGGCTCCTTTATATACTCTGATCCTTTCTCTATGGCTGTATCCTGGGAGAGAGAGAGAGAGAGAGAGAGAGGGGGGGGGAGAATTATGCGAATAAACAAATAAAACTGCTTGGGTTTGATATA
>NC_068984.1:53548127-53550352 GCF_001194135.2 Octopus bimaculoides
TTTTTTTTTTTTTTATATATAATCGTAAAATTTAAAAATAATTCAAATTCAATGTTTTCTTGAAACAATAAATTTCTATAGAGATTAGGATTTAAATTTCAATCTAAGAAAAGTTTCCGTTCTACAATATTCTTAAAGGAACGAAAAATTATTCAGCAATTCGGGCTAATACGAACGAGCCTGGTAGGTGTAAAAGACTAACTGCATCTCTTGTCAAGAGTACAGGCGGCAGTCAGATCGTTGATGTTTGTTGTACTCTTCGCTGTCGTTATTTGAATGCTGTTATTCTGTGCATCTGTGTATAAAGATCAGTTGTGTTTTGCAGGGTTGCTTTATTTTTACCCTTAACTTAGAAATGGAGAAATACATATTAAAGCTATTTTTACCCTTAACTTAAAAATGGAGAAAGACATATTAAGATTATGCTTCTATCTTATTGTTAAATTATCAGTGCACATATAAGTCTGTGAATTACGTCTCTCATTTTCCTTTATACATGTGTCTTATGCGAAATCTGTGATGAGATCAAATGACGCTGATGACCTGGAGTTTACTCTGATATGTATGTATGTATGCATGTATGTATTATGTATGTATGTATGTATATATGTGTATGTGTGTGTGTGTGTGTGTGTGTGTGTGTGTGTGAGTGATGAATATCAAGTTTAAAGTGTTTATTCATGGATTAATCATTTTATGAATAATACAAATGACAACTTACTGGGTCTTCATTTTTGCTCCTTACTTAAAGAGTTGTTACTTAGCTACAAGTCAGTCCTTAATTGAGCAGACACTATGACCAAAACGTTCCATCTGTGACTATCTCTTTACCTTTTTCATTCGAGCTTAGTATTATATAAGACTACACATCATCCATCGTGTTTTGCCAGTGGATAAGGAGATAGCCGGCATCCAAGGACGCTGCGTCATTGATTTTATCAACTCAAAATACTTTATTTTCAGATCCCGTTGAATAGACATTTCTTCGGTTAATATGCAATTTAACAGTGGTCGACAAATTAAGTACCAGTTGCGTACTGGGGTCGATCTAATCGACTTAATCCCTTCCCCCAAATTTTGGGTTTTGTGTCTTGAGTAGAAAAGAATATGGAATTTAACGTCGTAAGAAAGTGAAAGTATATTGTTCCACCCAAATGAAAGGAAACTGAGATTGAAACCAGAAATGACGATGGTCTTTTACGTGCATGTTTATTAGTTGAATGAGTCTTCTCAAAGGTAGATTTGAATGAGGAACTAGGTCGTTTAGTCCGACTGAATCTGTAGGAACAAAGCCACCACTTCCCGTCGGTTCTTTCTCTACAACTCATTAATCGTGCAGGGTTATTACATTGCTCACAAGTTATTATGTTGTCTATCATGAGTCGACATGCAAGCCACCGAATTGCCTTTTCAACGGTGTTCGTTGCTGGGTATAATTACGTTGGAATGGGGTATCCCAGCTGCTACTTCTGGAATACTTAACACATCATGAGAGTGTACTACATATGTGGATGCCTGTGGACGTCGCATAATGAGATAGTTCTTTATGATTTTTAATGAAATTTTAGTGTGTAACTTCCTGTTTCTATCTCAATTTACTTCCATTTTTAGGACAATCTACGTCCCTACCCTTTTTTTTACGACGGTAAACTGCATGTTAACTCATTTCTTGTAACTCCTACTTTGGTTGATTAAATAAATAGCAGCGAAATGGTAATTTATTAAGTCGACTATTACACTATTACTCGTCTCCTAAAGAATTAGATACATTATTACAGAAAACGATTATGCTTTCAGTGAAAATTTGCTATACAGATTTTTTTTCTTTAAAGAGATCATGCTTCCATCGACGCCAGAAGCATTTCAGCGAAGAACTTTCACGTTCTAAATTTGGTTTACTGCTTGAAGATTATAGATTTTTATACAGAAAAGTTAAAATGTAGATAACTAAATTGGCAGCTCTATCTACATACTTGTTTACCAAACATGTATGTGCGCACGCGCATGTAGCTAGCTAGTTCAACATCTTTACCAATTCTTAAATTGGCTTGTTACATATAAGTAATAATAGATCTCGAAAAATAGCAGCGCAGTTAGATGCACACATACATACGCGCGCACACGCACACACACACACACACACACACGCACGCATGCACGCACGCACGCACGCACGCACGCACGCACGCATACATACATATATACATAGATACACAATCAAATTT
>NC_068984.1:53550495-53558547 GCF_001194135.2 Octopus bimaculoides
ACACACACACACACACACACACGCATACATAATAATAATGATAATAATAATAATAATAATAATAATGATGATGATGATGATGATGATGATGATGATGATGATAATAATTGCGCGCATAAGTGAGAGAACTAGAAAAGATTGAAAAGCAGAGACTACTAAAAGACGAAAGTGTAAGAATGTGGACTATGGGGAGAGTGTCTGTCATTCCATTAGTTGTAGGGGCCCTCGGAGCACTAACAACCAAGTCGAGAAATATGTCAGAGAAATCGGAATTGATATGAGAACAGAGTAAGCGCAAAAAAACTGCTCTGCTGGAGCAGCCAAGATTTTGAGATTGGTACTTGGATGTTGAATGTTTTTCACGATAATTAACAACCAATTATCAAAACTTATAATGTGCAGAAAGAGACCCTGTGAGATCTCTGACAGCAGGCTGATATCTGCTCGCACAGAATCTACCAGAGCAAACAAGACCGAGCGCTCTGAGAAGTAAAACAATAACAATAATAGTTATTTCAAATTTTGTCACTAGGTCAACAATTTCAGGGGAAGAGGGTGCACTGATTACATTGACCTCAGTGTTCAACTGTTACCTATTTTATCGATCCCAAAAGGATGAAAGGTAAAATCGACACCTGTAGTATTTGAACCCAGAACGTAAAGATGGACAAAATACCTCTAAGCATTTTGCCCGATGTGCTAACGATTCAGCAATTAAAGCGTTTTGAAATATTGGTTTCAAATTTTGGCATAAAGCCAGCAATGTCGGAGATAAGTCGATTGAATCAACTCCAGTGCTCGACTGGTACTTATGTTATCGAAAGGATGAAAGGCAAAGTCGACTTCAGCAGAATTTGAACGTATAACGTAAAGACGGACGAAATACCTCTAAGCATTTTGCTCGGCATGCTAAGGATTCTTCTAGCTCGCTGCTTTGAAATATTTTGAAAATATTGCATTGAAAAAAAATTGTTTTATGACGTCAGAAACATTGAATGTTGGATGCACATTAATAACATAAAAAAGAAAATAAAAGGATTTTTTTGTTTTTATTTGATTTATTTCGAGCGTTTATCAGATCGTAGTGTGTGAAGTATCCGCTTAAAATAAATTCTATTCGTTGTATTGAGATATTTCTTTTCTCTGAATTGTTTTAGTCTGTTGTTCATTCCTTTCTTTTACACTCACACACGTGCGCGCGCGCATATACATATAGAAAGAAATAGAGAGAAAGAGGAAGCAAGAGAGAGAGAGAGAGAGAGAGAGAGAGAGAGAGAGAGAGAGAGAGAGAGAGAGAGAGAGAGAGAGAGAGAGAGAGAGAGAGAGAGAGACTGATTGATTGACAGGCTTCGTTATCTCTATCAGCTTTTCATGGATTATTAGCAAGAGAAGGAAATTAAATCAACTATTATAAGATTCTTCCTCCTTTATGAAAGCTGTGGAAACGGTTCGTCAGTAATTCGCCAGATATCTTCAACAAAACAACATATCTCCATGTTGTCGACTTCTTCTTCCTTTTCTAATGGAAATATGCCAGTTAACAAGATAAAGAGACTAATTTTGGAGAATTACTTTCCAGAGATGATTTTTTTTTATCCATATCCATCTTCTGAAATAGTGTGAATATTGAATATTTCGTCGATTTTGTAAATCTTCGAGTTTGAGCTTTGACCAAGAAATAAGCTTTTCATGTTCGTTAATTATTATAGAGTATGAGAGGTGTAAATAGTTCCAGGAGATTATTTCCATTGATTAAATTTTTCTGGGCAATATTGTAAAGGTAGTAGACTATTATACTTTATAAAGTAATTACGTATTTGTGTATATTCAAAGGACGCCAGGAGAAAACAGCCAGTAAAAATAAAAGAGAGAAAACAAAGATTAAAAGGGGGGTTGAGAAAAAGGTAAAAATTGAAGTACAGAAGTTGGGACCATGAAAGAACTGTACGGCTGTCTTTTCACCGTTGAATGGAAATAGTGAACCCATATAATACTTTGGGGTCATAGAAGTACTTTTAAATATAGAAAATACTTATCAAATTTATAGTGATACGTGTCATAGCTGTGGACTGTTTGTAACATGTGGTATCATCTTAAATTTGGGCGATCTTTTAACTTGAATGGCATAAAAAATAAATTGTAGGATAAGCCTATGAGGTAACTTCTACGCAATTTCCTGATGTGTCAGGAACTGAATCATTTAATAACTGTGGCAAAGTTTCTCTCTATTTCAGTTTCTCCCAAACCAGCTGATTTCCCTGAAGTTCAGTACAAATGCTTTATCAGAAATCTCTTGTGGGATCGTTGATAGTAAAACTGAGGACAAAGCAGATAGGTAGTGCCTATTTTCAAGGAACTTACTTCTCGTGGGTTTCATTGATCATGGATAGCACAGTTTTTGGTAGTCCATCCATACAAAATCAGCCGTAATATGTAACTGTAACTTCTGGTGAATAACCAAATTCCTTTTTGACCAACAGCATGCTTCCGATCAAGAAAACATATCTTAATGAATATCTGCTCATATACTGTTTTTCATATATCTATTAGCAACAGAGGCAGTATTAATACTGAGAGGTAATATTTATTCCCACTAAAACGTGGATGTTCTGTTACAACAAACTAACTATACCATATTTGCATTTGGTGCAAAATTCACTCTTGTTTATATCGCAAGCAGGGAGTTGGCTGGAATTTATCTAGCAATATAAACAAGAATGCCTTTTGCATAAAAAAGCCAATATGATAGTTTCTCTCATGGTAACTACTGCAGTATAGTTTGCTCTAACATAACATCCACGTTTAAGTGGAGATAAACATGTTTTTCATATGTACGAAAAACATTAAAATACAATACACTTCAGTTTCTGACATATTGTGCTGTACTTTTATAATCTATAAAACTCTCGATTGAAACTCCGCTAACTTGAGCTAAATTATGGTTGTGGAAATTTTCTGAATTGTGGTCGAGAGAGTTCATCGCTTTGGCTGTTGCTTTGGTTGTTACTAGTGTCCTGAATTTACTGAATCGCAATTGTGTTAGAAACATCAATTTCTAAAATTAAGGCTGTCGTTACAAGTGAAATTTTTTCAGTTATTGATTACAATGCAACTTGGTTGCTTGTTCCATGGTATCTGTCACAGCACGATTATCCATGTCACTATTTGCAGCTTGGCTTAGTGGTTAGAGTATTCGGCTCCCGATCTTGCAATCGTGAGTTCAATTCCCGACAATGCGTTGTGTTCTTAAATAAAGAAATGTATTTGAAAGGAAATAATTTTATTTTCTCATCTCAAAAACACTTAGGTTTGACTCAAGCTAAAAATGTAGCTATACTGTGTTTATAATGAGGATGGTTCGTAGAGAGGCAATAAGGATAACCAAAGAATCGACTTTGGGCGATTCTGTATATTCAGTGTACGAGCCAAACAGTTAAAAACTACCCACAAAGACAAAGAGAAGACAAACAAATCACTAAATAACAGTAATGTATATAGACGTAAGAGCCAACTTTTTCGAGAAAGGACTGCAGCAGAAACCAAGTTTTTATCTAAAATATTTTCAAACACTCTGAAAACTCAAAAGATCATCGAGCAATTTGACTAAACTTCTTAGTATTATAATTAAATTAAAATTACAATACTAATAAACAACAACAGAAATATTGCAAAATTTTTGATCGTGAAACTAAAATATTTGATAACGTTTGTTAATCCTCACACAACATTGTTATATCAAAGCTAAGAACAGAAGAGATCTTCCTAAAGCTGAATATGTTGATACTCTTCGCCACATCTTAATGTAGAACTGCTTTTACATTCCCCTAATTCAATACAAGTCAAGATCAAATGATTCACTGATTTCATACTGTTGCGTTGATAACTCCACAATCTTCTGAGGATGTTAAAAGAACGCTCAAAACAACATAACACGGCAGGAATCACGGATAATATTTAAAACTGTGGTTCTAAAGACAACAGATTTCAGAAACCTGGTTTCTCTGCCCGAGAAACTGGCCACAGTTAATCATCGTTTTTCTTCAATACATCAGAAGAACCAAGTCTTTTGAAGTATTGAATGGCCGTACACAGTTGCACTACGTAGAACTGCATCTGTACACGGCCATTTGGGGGCGAATTCTCCTTTAGTGCCAAAGGAATAAGTGGTTCCATTTTGTGTAAATATTGCCATAATTAGTTTATTCAGTTTAGCGCTAAATTAGATAATATTATCTATAAATTTATTTTTGCTGTTGAGTAAATTAATTTTTGCAATATATTTTTCCTTATCCATAATTATGAATGAACTAATTATGTCAGATTTATACATTTTAATGTTTTTTTAAACCACGCAGAACTTTTTAAGTTTCATGTTGAGTATTTGCTAATTGTTGTTTGGCTGTCTACTTTTATTATTCTCATCTCGAAATAATTCTTCAAGATCACGATCTTTGTTTATAATGTTTTTATCTCTAAGACTAGCACAGTTTGAGTTCAACTTCTTTTTTCCTGTTTTGGTTGCATGTGTAAGTTGGCATTGACATTAAGAAGCATAATTTGATCTGATCTAAATGTATGTTGTGAGAGTTTGTGGCACTTATTTTCCTGTGTGGATGGGTTGAGCGTTTTTCTGCTATAGAGTTTTCTTAGTGTATATATAATATTGTATCTAATTCGGCGTGAAAAATAGATGACCCTATATTATCAAGAACTGGGTAATATTGTTTCGCATATGTTTCTTACTTTCTGATTTATTGATCTTCTTTTCTTTTTGCCTTAACAAAAGGATTTCCGCTTGTATGGTTTCTATATCCTGAATTTCTGTGTTTGTCGTTCAATCAGTTTCTTCCGGAATTTTGTCATACATTTTTCTTTTTTGTTGTTGTTGTTTTATAGTGCTGATTCATGTTTATTAGCAAGCATGAAAAACAGTTTTTTGTTTTTAACCGCTTCGTGTATCGAATACACAAATTGTTATCCAATTGTATTGTTATTCTATATATTTTCGTATTTACCAAGAATTTTTCATATTTTCATATTTCGCATTACAACCGAAATATGAGCAAAATCCAGAAAAAAGAATTGTAATCAAATTACACTAGCAAGCCTTAGAAATTCTGGTGTACCATAATGTATCTAAGTAGAACGACAAGAGCTGTTCGCTACAGCCCAAACTACATTCTCAATATTCTCCGGTGGTGGAGGACAGTTTGCACTCATATCGGATTTTTCTGAACGCTGAACCGGTCAAGCTGATGTTTTTTTTTTATATTCATAACAATATCGAATTCTGACAAAACACTTCTCAATACAAATGAAAAATACATTGTGTTTGAGTAACTTAGTCAAAACTTAAAACGAAATAAAGGAAAAAGTCTAGATCTCATAAAGATAATGTCTCGAGTTCCACTGCTTCACAACCATTATATGCTGCTCAGTGACACTGACTACATGGCCTCTCAATCCCGTCACTCAAATTTGTGTCATTAAAAGAAAAAAGCATCTGGTTTTCCTGCCAGTCTCTATATATAGGCATCTATCTATCTATCTATCTATCTATCTATCTATCTATCTATCTATCTATCTATCTATCTATCTATCTATCTATCTGTCTGTCTGTCTGTCTGTCTGTCTGTCTGTCTGTCTGCCTGTCTGTCTGCCTGTCTGTCTGCCTGTCTGTCTGTCTGTCTATCTACATGCATGTACCAATGAAAAGATAAACGCGTATATAATGTTTGAATATGCAGATCTTGTTGACGCTATTCGAGTAATGATAACCAATATTCCTTATTTGTTATTGTCTGAACAAAATAATCATATTATAAACAAGTTAAAAAAAGAACCTGAGTCTGTCAGCAAATCACACTGATGTCAACAGTAGCCAGTTAAAATAAATGATTATATTAAAGAACTACCATGTGGTCAGTTTTTTTTATATACAGTGGAGCGCGTATGCTATATGTAAATTAAAATTCCTAAACAGGTTTGGCAGATGTATGCTTTAGGTTTCTGTGCTCGGTATATTTTGTGTATCTAATACACTGGAGGCGAAACGCACCATTTAAAGAATAGAATAAGTCGGTCTGATTCTATTCGATTTTTTTCCAGAGATTTATCCGATTAACTCGGTTTTACTACATCCTGCTATATCAGAGAAAAGTATTATGAGGAAAAATATTTCTGACGGCAGTACTGCATCTTGTTTAACCGAACCAGTCCAGCTGCTGAAGTTTTATCCATAGTGCTACTCACCATGTTTTAAATAAAGAAATGATTAATATGCGTATATTAAACGTATATACGTACATACACGCGTGCACACACACACACACACACACACACACACACACACACACACACGCATGCATGCAAACATATACTTGTTAACATGTACGTACATACATACATTCTACGTACAGAAATTATCTATTTCTGTGTATATAAATTCTGTAACTTAAAGCCGGTGATCCGTTCGCAATGATCAAACAAACGTCCACTCAAGTATACCCACAGAAATAACAGCCTAGATTAAGTGAACTCAACAGAATTTCCACTTGAATAACGAATTACACTGCTGGTAATTCTTCAGAATTAAAGTCAAGTACTATGTAGTTTTCGAGATGATAACTATTTAATCGATAGCGTATGTTGGTTTTGAGAGATTCTTTTCCAAATCAATCTGATGCTCACGCACTACACTTCACTGCCATCTTAGTGTCACACATATTGGCATCCGACACAGAATAACGACCACCATTGAGTAAGTAGAATCTAGGTTTTGAGAAAAGGTCGATAATATAATTATAGTTTTTTTTACAGAGTACAAAACCTTCCTACTTTGTTTTTCTTTCTGACTCAAGATAATTGGTTTTTACAATTCTGATAATTGGTTTTACAACAGATTTGAATAATTTTGAATAATTCATAAGTGATTTATTATCGATGGCAAAACTTGTGCCAAGTAGCTGAGTTTTTTAGCTGTTGATATTTCTATTTCATTGAAAAGAAGGATTGGAACTCCTTGAAATATTAAATAAATATAATATGTCGGACATATTTAGCGTCACTAAGTAAGAACTTTTCAATTAAATCCTAAAATATATCGAAAAAAAAAAAACGAAGAAAATCTGTTTTCATATACGAGGTTAATTGATTACACTACCCAGTGCTATTGGTTTTTGTGTGACTTTATACCGTTAAAAACAAGTATGATGACGAGAATCCATTAGAAAAAGTTAATGTTACACATTACTTTGAACGAGCAGCTTTCCAATGCTCTCTAATATAGTTAGATTGCTAAACTATATATTCTGAATATTCAAGAATAGAAGAATGTTCAGTTACAATTGTACATGGTAAATTAGGCTTCAAGAGCAGCCTATGTTTAGAAGGTAGTATTCTGGTAATGTAATTTGATGTTCTTTTTGGAAAGCAGTTTTTCTACATCTTTCATTATATCAGAGAAACATGACTTGGCCAAGCAGTAAAACGGCTGACTGACAGAAAGTTTTTACAATATCTGTTTCTTTTTTTGTATCTGTCATTTTTCTAAATTCTTATTCTGACGGGATCAGCCTTACATCGCATGGCTTCTTTTGTATCGATAAATTAAGTACCAATAATAAACAGGCTGCACTAAAATCGATTATACGCCCGTGTTTTTAATATTAGTATTGTGCCTAATCAATGATAATCAATATTTGAACGTGAACATTGTACTACCATTTCTCAGCTGAATTTTATATGATGCAAACATTTTTGTGAATATTTTCTTTTTTAACATCTCTGGTTGAGTCGGTGCAGGTCTCATGCTCGTAATATGGTACAAGTGAAACCGAAAATGATATCTTTGGCAGTGCGACGGATATTTTAACATACTAATCATATCTTAAAATCTATGGGTAATCGTAGTTTTATATTCTGGCACAAGTGAGATAATCGAAGTTTCATAGAAACATTTAATAGGTGACAATATTTAGAAATTTTAGCATTTTAAAAACTACTAATTTTGTTAATAGAGTTCTGAAAATTGTGGGAAAAACTGAATATATA
>NC_068984.1:53560766-53561865 GCF_001194135.2 Octopus bimaculoides
CACACACACACACACACACACACACACACACACACACACACACACACACACACACTTTCACATACATGTATGCATTCATATATGGAAGGAAGATCTTATGCAAGTGCTCAGGTATATTAACTGCTCGCTCTCCAAGTTAATCTACATGCAGAAGAGAGAGAGTCTATGGCGACTGAAAGTCCTGTGCACTCGTGTGTGTGTGTGTGTGTGTGTGTGTGTATGCTAATAGATTCATTCAAGAATATATCAATCTTTGAACAATACTGGAATCAATGGAAAAATGCAAACAATATATTTTTTATTGATGGCCGAAAATTGCTGTTATATGCGGAGCAAAGAGTCTAAAATGGTTTTTAGATTAGCGATGGTCAGGACATCTTGAAAAACTAAGACTACTTTGTCTGAATATAATGGAATAATTGTTTCCTTAACCCCTTTGATATCATATTTATGTTGAACTACATTGCCTTTGTTCCAGTCAATTTTGAAATTAATAATAAATTTATTAAAATAAATTTGTCATTATTAAAGCTGGTGTTTGGAACATAGATTAACATGAAATTTGGTGGAAGGTTTTAATTTACATCACTTTAAAATAGGAAGTTTGTATTAGAAACAAGGCCAGTTTCAGCAGGTTGTTATCAAAAAGGTTAAGGAGTGCCAGTAACAAAAGAACAATGGATATGTACTGCTGTTGCAGTACATTATCCATTTTGCGAATGGTATGGGTATGAGGAGAATGGATTGGAACAATCATACAAGCTAAAAATTATTTATTCACGTTGTCTTGCATCAAGTTCACATTTGATGCAGATTTTTTTAAAAACAATTCTTGGAATTTTTTCACACTACGAGATAATATCACAATTAAGAATATCAGAATATCTGGAATTATTGGGGCCACAGAACTGATTTTAGCTGTTCGCACAAAAATAATGATAAAAAAATCAAAACGATAGAAATCATTAAAAAAGTGAAAGCGTACACACACACACTGATTACAAAAACGAGCAAAACTGGACGTTCTCATATTACCATGAAGTTTCCGTAAATTTTGATCCTTTCACCCGCACGATTTTCACTAAGAAAAAAAAAAAAG
>NC_068984.1:53561875-53564535 GCF_001194135.2 Octopus bimaculoides
CACATGTAGATAGGATTATAATCCAAGTTGTATCTTTAATTGATTTTCTGTCTGAAGAATTACTGCTAGGAGATATCTTACAAGTTTTTCCTACTTGTACAATTTTGTAACTCCTACTAGCAAGTGGCACACGTGTATTGATGAATAAATAATACCAAAAAAGTCTTTCCAGTGTTCTGTCTAGACACACACATACACACACACACTGATTACAAAAACGAGCAAAACTGGACGTTCTCATATTACCATGAAGTTTCCGTAAATTTTGATCCTTTCACCCGCACGATTTTCACTAAGAAAAAAAAAAAAGAACTCGGATTTTTTGCGCGAAATCAAGTACCCTGACCTCCTAATATGCTGCAAACCTATTTTTATTCGGAAAGACCGGACCCCACCATATCCCGGAATCAGTGGAAATTTTTTTTCGTTGAATGAATTCCGGTGACCTCCTGATATGCTACAAGACCCTTTTTTCCCCCCTCATTGCAGCCTCCTGGCTTGCCAGTACTCAGTATAACCGTCCAACCCAAGCCAACATGGAAAGCAGACGTTAAACGATGATGATGAAGTATAATGATATATATATGATTATGATAGGTTGTTACCCATTCAATGTTTAGGCAAACTTCGTCTCCCACTCACTCTCTCTTTCTCTCACTCACAAACTCTCTCTCCTTCTCTCTCTCCCCACACAAAAATGAAACACATTTTGGCGCCAAGAATTGCAAAGGAAAAATCTATTTGGGATTATTATATATATTATATCCAATGATTTTAAGAGGTATGAAAAAGATATTTTTGTTTTAATATTATACTTTTACTTGTTTCATACACATATACAAACTAACGTGCTTTTTTAGATTAACTATTTATCATCTGTTATCTCTCCACTGACTTCGGTACCACTCTAACTTCTATAACCTCTGCGTTTTCACTTATTCATTTCAAACTTCTTTGAATTTTCAATCTAATGTAATCCACACTCTCTCGAAAACGTATTTCTGCAAAATGTTATCTAAAATTATGAGTAAAGAAAGAAATAACAAATGTTTGAAAATAGGTGTAGGGGTGAAATTTCCGAGGGTTCCACCCCACACCACCCCGTTTTCCGGAGCCCTCAGAAGGGTTTTGTAGCATATTAGGAAGTCACCAGAATTCAGACAACAAAAAAAGAAAAGAAATTCCAATGATTCTGGAATATGAGGGCAGGGGGCGCCCCCACCATTTTTTCCGAACAAAAATAAGGGGTTTGCAGCATATTAGGAGGTCAGGGTGCTTGATTCCATGCAAAAAAAACCGAGTTTTTTTTCTTAGTGAAAATCGTGCGGGTGAAAAGATCAATGGGGGTGGGGGTGAAATGTCCGAGGTTCTCACTTCACCCCACTCCGTTTTCCGGACCCCCAAAAAAGGTTTTGTAGCATATTAGGAGGTCATCGGAATTCATTCAAACAGAAAAAAAATTCCAATAATTCCGGGATAGGTGGGGTCCCGGCTCCTCCGTTTTTTTTTTTCGAACAAAAATGAGTTTGTAGCATATAAGGAGGTCAAGGTACTTGATTCCACGCAAAAAATCCGAGTTTTTTTTTTCACTTAGTGAAAATCGTGCGGGTGAAAGAATAAAATAATACTGAAGTTTCTATTTAAATCAGTTTTTCCAAATATGTCGTTTCATTTTTCTTTCATTTATGTCTCCATTTTACAGTTAACTTTTGCGACTGCATGAACACGTTGCTGGAATAGCCTCGTTTCTTGCGTTACATCTGTCTGTGAGAACTGGCTCAATTCTTGAGATTTAGCATTAACTATTCAGTCAATTTTGATAGTTCATAAGAATGTCAAAGGAAAATTTCTAATATTACTAAAAAGGAAAATAGCTATTAGATTTAGTTGAAATATGAACAGAGGATATAAGATATAAGGTTTTCAAAAAGAGAATTAAACACAATGATGTACAATAAAATAAAATAAAACCATTGATTTTATACAAATGCTAGTTATATTTGTGTAAACTTACCTGAATTTGCATTTAGATACATTCCTGACCTAAACCTACTGTACATCTTTTATTGCTTCTGAAGTGAGGTTTGCATTTCTATAACAGCATCCATTTCATGTTATAATCTGCGCCTTTCTTTCAACCATCATATGTAATTGGCTAGAGTTGTAATGTTTCCTTGCTGAATGTTCGTGGAGGACGCGGTGAGGTTGAATGGCATTTCTTGATAGAACCCTTTGTCAGTCCCATACAATACTTTATGCTAGATGTGTTACAGTCAGTTTCCTATTGCACCAAGCTATGAGTCAAGCTTTCTCAGAACATATGGAACTAAGGTATCGTTTCACAGGATTACGAAGATGCTTTGATAGTACATAAATTCACATAGATGGATATTCCGTTTAACATCATAACTACTAGTAATCTGCAAACTGGCATTGAGTTAATATTACTCTATTTCTATCTGTGTCCCAAACTCTCTCTGATTTCTTATTTATCTGTCTCTCTATCTGTCTGTATGTATGCATGCATGTATGCATCCATGTATGCATGGACGGATGGATGAATACATGCTTGTATGTATGTATGCTTACACACACACACACACACACACACACACACACACACACACACACACACACACACACACACACACACACACACA
>NC_068984.1:53564613-53567994 GCF_001194135.2 Octopus bimaculoides
ACTTGATGCGTGGTACACAGTGCACCTGTTTAGAAAATGTCGATTTGATAGAGAGGGAAAGCTAAAGAGCGGTACGAGCACGAGCATACGCATGATATATATAATAATAATAATAATAATAATAATAATAATAATAATAATAATAATAATAATAATAATAATAATAATAATAATATTAGCGACAAAATCCCAAATTACAGATAAAAACTCAATTAAAATCAATTTATAAAAAATTAAAATTAAATTGAGCTTTACAGAGTAAAATATATATAGATATATATGTGACAGTGAATTTTCATCGATGAGTTCATGAACCTTGGTTCTTTTCCCTAAAACTATATATATATATATATATATATATATATATATATATGCGTTTTTTGTCCGGGGAAAAAGGAAAAGTAAAAGAATACCCATATATAGAGTTGCATATTTATTAGGAAACAGATGATGGTTTATCACTCAGAGTTTCACGCTATGCGAGCAATTTCGGGCGACGTCGAATTACATTTGTGCTTTTAGTTTGACGATGCCTTAGAGATGTATTTTCATGATGTTTTGTTTGTAAAATGACTTTACTTGAGTCTGTTGTGAAAGAATCATTTTAGCTTGTTAAGAATACATAAAAAGTTTTACATTCAATTAGCCGCAGATATGGCTGTATAAGAAATTTGCTTTCCAACTACATTGTTTTGGGCTCAGTCCCACTGCGTGAGACCTTGGGCAAATATCTCATACTATACACCTGGGCCAACTACAGCCTGGTGAGTGGATATTTGGTAGCATAAATAATGGGCTTTATAAATTAATTCACTTGTGCATTGTAGACTTACAGTTATTCCTAATATACATTTTGGATGCGTTCATGGTTCCGTTTACTCAGTCGCTCGCTGGATCGATTGCAAGAAAGTTAACGTCTGTTATAAACGCTATCATCTTCGGAAGCAGCGTATCATAAGCCAAAGTAAATAAAATCAAAAGTGATAAAGATTTGTTCCTTCCATATCTTTATTACTTTTGTTTTCGTCTCATGACATCACGTGCCAAAGTAAGCACGTGTTTTATGAGCTGCTCTGTATCGTTGCTGTTATTGTTGTTTAGATTCAGATCAGCTCTGAAGCAGTATATTTACTAATGCTTACGACGCACTATCTTAAACGGTTGATTCTATGGTCTGTTTATATTCTTTTATTCTTTTACTTATTCCAGTCATCTGACTGCGGGCATGCTGGAGCACCACCTTCAGTCGAACAAATTGACCCCAAGACTTATTCTTTGTAAGCCTGTACTTATTCTATTCTTATTCTCTCTCTCTCTCTCTCTCTCTCTCTCTCTCTCTCTCTCTCTCTCTCTCTCTCTCTCTCTCTCTCTCTCTCTCTCTCTCTCTATATATATATATATATATATTCGACAGGCTTCTTTCAGTTCCAGTTTACCAAATCCACTCACAAGACTTTGGTCGGCCCGAGGCTGTAGTAGGAGACACTTGCCCAAGGGGACTGAACCCAGAATCATGTGGTTGGGAAGCAAGCTTCTCACCATACAGCTACTCCTGCACCTATAGGTTATAATTTGATGCAATTTAGTAGTTGAAATTGACGAAAAGTTGTTGAATTGATGTGACTTGGGGACAATTTGACTGCTCTTCCTGGTATGTGAAGATTGGAACTACACAGAAACACCTTCTTGACTTTACTTTCAAATTTTGTGTTTCACATTTCAGACATGCATGTTGCTGTTGTTTAACCCTAAGATCTTCCCAAATCAAACAGATTTATGATCAAATTATTGCAGCCACGACAACCAGACTTTTATTTCAAGTAAAACTGCTAGGTGTGATTTAAAGAAAATTTAGTTGTTATTTTAGCAAGTCGGGCGACTGCTCGGAAAGTCTCTTGTTGATGTACGTGTGTTGTATGTACACTAAATTCACTTATAAAGCATTTAAGATATAAATTTTGATATAAGAAAACTAATGTAGCTACATACATAGATAAATGTACGGTCTTTTGATATGCATATATAAGTGTGTATGCACGTGTGTGTGAGTATGTGTGCGCACGCATTTAGGTTTGTATTGATAGATTTAAGTGAATGACGTAAACTCAGTTGGAATAAGGTACGGCTCGTTAAAGAAATATTGTATAATATTTTAATCGCAACTCATTGTTCAGTCGAGTTTTAACCCATTTGCAGAACTACCTAGACTGTAATAAACTGCTAGATTCTCGTTTGATATGTTAATTAGATACCATTTCTTTTTCGACATAAAAGTCACATAAAATAACATACTCTAACGTTAATTATTGCATAATTCTGCAAAGGATCAGCTTCGTGCTTTTCGCACATTCTTTATTTTCTTTTACTATGTGACCTTTATTTACGTATGCTTCCTAAGTTTACGGGAATTTTCATAATGTAAATATATCTGATTATACACGCTATTATAAAAAAAATTCTCTTTATCTATGAGAATATTTCCTAGAAAAGGTCAGCTGTATAGTCATACAATCTAAACTTGATTTTCAGGATGGTTTAGACTGAATGAAAACGTTCATTTTATATATTTAGTACTTATGTACATTTGAAGAAAGCTTTAAATCCCACGAAATATTTAAGATTAGTATTGGGTCTTTTTAAACGAACACGAGCAGAGTATGTGAATGAGTTCAGTGAACGCTATTACAAATCCTACCGTAGTCCTTAAAGAATTCATATTCTTATTTTTTTTAATACTTGTTGGGTAGCTTTCATTTTTATAGCTAGATACGTCTTTCGTGAATAGATTTTACAACGACCTTTGCATGTTGGTTTCAGATTTTGGCACAAGGCCAACAATTTCAGGAGAAGGGATAAGTCGATTACATTGACCTCGGTGATGAAATGGATGAAAGGCAAAGTCGGCCTCAGAGGAATTTGAACTCAGAACGTAAAAACGGATGAAATGCCGCGAAGCATTTTTCCCGGTGGGTTAACGATTCTGCCAGCTCTCCGACTTACTGCTTTTACATATTAATTGGTAAATTAAATATGTGTAAAGCCTTGGTTTATTTTATAAAGATATCTCTGAAACGTTTTCCATTCCTCGATGAAGGATATTATCCGAAACGTAGGAAGCTCCCCTAACGACATACGAATTTCAAAAATAATTATCCTCTACTAATTGAAACCGATGCAGCCCACCAATATTTATCCACTCCAAGTTAGAAATTATGAATTCAGTACTGAAGTGTGTAAAAAGCTTTCTGCTGGAATTTTAAAACACTTTAGTGACTAATATAAACGAATTTTGTTCAAGGCACAGGGGTGATAACTACACGTGTTCTGTTATCTCTCTCTCTCTCTCTCTCTCTCTCTCTCTCTCTCTCTCTCTCTCTCTCT
>NC_068984.1:53569135-53571470 GCF_001194135.2 Octopus bimaculoides
AAGGGTACATCAGGCACATGCATCACAACCATATGTGCGTGACATGGTGATCTCATATCAAGATAAACAAACAGCGCATGACTTCGCAGGTGGGGCCCAGTTAGAATTTTCTTCAGGTCGGGTAGCCCATCCCGCTCAAAAGGACCCTTAATAAGGTTTGTTTAAGGATGTTGAGCAAAACAACCATGTTTCCAAAGGTGAATTATTCAAACCCCAAAGAATTCCTCTCAACACATGGCTATGATGCTCCCCCACTACTTCTGCTCGTTATCAGAGATGCACATATCGTCAACCACTAAGGGACATGCTCAACTGGTTACGTTCAAACAACTGACAAGCAAATCTGTGGTATTAAGGAAAATATTTGCAGTAGCCCATCTTTTTTTACCAAGACAAAACAATGTACACGATAACACTTCCAATCAATTAAGATCAGAAGCCACGAGAGCCACTGCCTGGTACTGCATCCGGGCATACAAGAAGAACAACAACAGCAATAATAATAATTGACAGAAGTTACGAACTGATAAGTGCCACGGACGAAACTCACGGTCCTTGAGTCACTCTGTAACTTCTGCTGATTATTAGTAAAATACATAATATACAGTGTGTGGGTGTGGGTGTTTGCGTGCGAGTGTGTGCTTGTACAAGAAACGTAAACTCATTGGCTTAACAAATTAACAGAATGATGTAGAAAATATTTATAACAGCTGCTGTTCTTCCCACAAAAATAGCCCTGAGCGCTGCTCTTCCTCCTCTAACCGAGCCATTAAAAACCAAACAAGAATAAACCCCGATGTACGCAAAAACGTTTCCATTTCTAAGCTAATTACATTTTTCTGTACTGCTGTGTTGTATACAGTCTTTCAACAGATCGATACGTTTAAGCAGAAACTAACAACGCCTTTCGATGAGGAAACGGACATTTCTGTTACTTTACATGTCTTTATATAAAACTTTAAGTGTATCCTCCAACATTCAACTCACCGTGAGCCTGATCACGTTTAACATCTGAATGTTCTTCAGTATACTAATACTGTCGTCCATCCAGTTCTCTGCCCACTTTTGCGTGGAGTCCGCAGGTACCTCACCTGCTCTACAGGTTCCTATCAGATGCAACAGACATTAGACTTTCCGACTGGATTCACAAGCGTGACCAACTGAGACTAAGGATATTATCTAATCATCTCATTCCCAATCTACCCAAAGTCTCCTGCTAGTTGGTTTGGCTTGAAGAATTCGTCTTGCGATTCTTTCCTGCGACATTTTAATCACATATCCGTAGTACTAGAGTTGTGACCTCTCAATGCAGGGAAATAACAGCTCAAATCGTGAGTGACACCTTGATTTCCGAGTTATGCACCCTGACGAGTAACGTTCCTCCAGAAATCCCTCGGAGGAATCCTATTTCGGCCGCTTGTAATCGCTGTCCTATTCCTTCGGTCATTACCCAACGTCAATGCAGCGTTTAATTTAAAGGAAAATATTCAAATATTTTTCTCTCTGAACAATCCTAGTTTCACCATTAATAATAGTGTTAGATATTTCCACCAACCAGCCTCGACTATCGACCGATCAATTGTTTAAATATAAGTTTTTATACAGAAAATGTAAGAAAGAAAGTAATAAAAAAAAAGAATACTGGCATATTATATTCAAAACTGAATGTTGAAAGATTTCTGGATACTTCTATTTCATCGAAAACCTTGCTGTCGAAGAACATCACAGAGAGAGGGGGGCGAGTAAAGAAGCACATATTTTTTTACAATGTCGCAGTGACCTGGACATTGACTAAAGTTACCTTTTCAGCTTTCATCATTTTGGTAATATGATCCTATTTCAACAACTTCATAAAATCATATTTCCTATAAAATCGATCTTCTTGATATAAGTAGCAGAAACAGCGTTAGTCTTTACAACTGAAATAATAATAAAACAATAACAACAACAACAACAGCAACAGCAGCATCGACGACGACGACGATGATGATGTTGATGATAATAATAAAGATAATAATAATAATGATAATAATAATAATAATAATAACACCTACATGAACTTCTAACTTGTTGTCTCTTGAGGTCTCTGGGTGAGACTTGGATCCAACTTGTACAAATGCAAAACAAAAGTCAAACATAAAATAATAATAATAATAATAATAATAATAATAATAATAATAATAATAATAATAATAATAGAATGCCCGGATGCAGTACCAGGCAGTGGGTCTCATGGCTTCTGATCTTAATTTATTGGAAGTGTTATCATGCACATTGTTTTGTCTTGGTATAAAAAGATGGGCTACAGCAAATATTCTGCTTAATACCACAGATT
>NC_068984.1:53571847-53572828 GCF_001194135.2 Octopus bimaculoides
CCGACCTGAAGAAAATTCTAACTGGGCCCCACCTGCGAGGTCATGCGCTGTTGATCTTGATATGAGATAACCATGTCACGCACATATGGTTGTGATGCATGTGCCTAGTGTACCCTTATCAGATGGGTAGTCATGATGGGTATATTGGGCTTCGTATATTTTACAACAGTGTCACTTTGATGGCATGCACTGCTCTCTCACTCAATAATAGTAATAATCCTTTCTACTGGAAGCACAAGGCCTCAAATTTGGGGGAAGGGATTAAGTCGATTACATCGAACTCAGTACGCAACTGGTACTTACTTAATCGACCACGAAAGGATGAAAGTCAAAGTCGACCTCGGCGGAATTTGAATTCAGAACGTAGCGGCAGACGAAATACTGCTAAGCATTCGTCTATAATAATAATAATAATAATAATAATAATAATAATAATAATAATAATGATCCTTTCTACTATAGCATAGGGCCTGAAATTTTGGGGAAGGAGACTAGTTGATTACATCGACCCCAGTGTTTCACTGGTACTTAATTTATCAGCATCAACTCCGCAAGGATGAAAAGCAAAGTCGACTTCGGCGGAATTTGAACTCAGAACGTAGCGACGGGCGAAATACCGCTAAGTATTTCGTCCAGCGTGCTAACGATTAATAATATACAGATCTCAACCACCTGTACTATGCATCCGCAAGAATCTCAACGATTCTATGTGGTGAAAAGATTAGAAAAAGACAACACTCCCACAAAAAGCCTTCTTGGCAAGAACGCATTCAACACCAAATTAAGCTGCTTAGATCTGACAGAATGTTTGAAAAACCTTAAATTTGACAAGAGTATCAAACCTACAAAGACCCAAAAACTAAAGAAAAAATATAATATGAAAACCATAGTTGACATTGATGCCACCATAGAAACCATCAAGCAAAAGGTATGTGCTAAAGCTGCCCGCATAGCAAGGTATGAAAAGCGTGTTAGATTCTT
>NC_068984.1:53575172-53576736 GCF_001194135.2 Octopus bimaculoides
TTTAAAGCAAACACATAATTTTCTTATGGTTTCTTAAACATTCACTTGAACAAAACTGTACAAATCCAAATATATGGTACCCTAGGCATAACACCTATATGAACTTCTAACTTGTTGTCTCTTGAGGTCTCTGAGTGAGACTTGGATCCAACTTGTACAAATGTAAAACAAAAGTCAAACATAAAATAATAATAATAATAATAATAATAATAATAATAATAATAATAATAATAATAATAATAATAATAATAATATTTCACTGCTGATGAAATAGAAGTTGTTTACAAGTAAGTCTCCGAGGCGAAAGATGAAATAAGATTTTTTCTTCCCAAAAATCCTTCTAGTGTACAAAAAGGAAAAAATAAAAGTAATAAAGTTTGTGCCTTTACTTTTGATCAAAGTTTATTTTGCCTTCGTGTTAGTTCACAAAACACGAAGGCAAAAAGAGAAACTGAAAGTGTACAAAATAACGTATTCCATACGTAGAACAAAAGTAAAAATAAAATATTACTGTATTAATTGCAACACACTTCAATAGTGGCCACGAACAAAAGGAAAACACTAACATTTGAACATTGAACTTAAATATATCGAGCGGAAATATCAATAATATCAGTATATATAAACATACTACTTGGATCTAATGATTCATTCCTGGTGATGAAGATAGGGTGATTTTATTTGCCGACACATTAGTTGTGCTCTGAGTCGCCTTGAGACTGGCAGCCTCTATGGTTTGTTTTTGTTGTTGCTTTTATTCTCTTAAGTTTTCTGCAGGAAGCCTTAGTGAACGAAAGCAACGATAACAAAAATTAAGTATACCTAAATTAAAAATCATCATCATCATTATTATTATTATTATTATTATTATTATTATTATTATTATTATTATTATTATTATTATCATTATTATTATTATTATTATTATTATTATTATTATTATTATTATTATTTTCATTAGCATCTTCTTTTAATTCCGTTTCCATTTCTTGCCGAGTGTCTTCCTCACACCTAGGGCAGAGAAACGTACTGTATACATTGGTAGGCCATTAAAAATAAACACACTAGATTGTTCATTTACAAAGTCATGGGATAGAGAAAAAAAGGGAAGATAGAGAGAAAAAACAAAAAATAAAAAATAAAAAAGTAAACAAATAAAATAAAGGGAGAAAAGTAAAGAAAATTTACAGCGACAATGCTCTTCTCTACGTTAATAATAATAATAATAATAATAATAATAATAATAATAATAATAAAAATAATAGTAGTAATTATATCAATAACATTATTATTATTATTGTTCAGTAGTTTTATTTTTATAACGTGCTTTCACTTCACTACCGAGCGCAGCTCCGTGCGCCTTGGGTATGTGCTGTGGTTTGCTGTGATGCTCTTATGGTTACTGTATTGAAAGTGTTTTGCGTAGGATGTGTGCAGTGCCCAGTAGTGCAATTTTCTGTATGTTATATATATTTGTAAGTTCTGGTGTTTTTGTTATGTATTTGTCTGAATATTTTTTTATTATACCTAAGGCACCTACTGTGATAGGAATTGTTTCTGTTTT
>NC_068984.1:53580420-53599491 GCF_001194135.2 Octopus bimaculoides
TATTTCGAGTGAGTGGCCCTTTGTGATTCGGTCGATAACCACTCTGGTTTGTGATCTGCCTTGTTATCATTGAGGCATGACGAGCTTTGGCGTTGACATTCGGGGACGGATTTGTCTGTTTAGGGTCAGTTTTTTGAGACAACACCGTCACCGAGTTCTCAGCATGTAAACATTATTATTATTATTATTATTATTATTATTATTATTATTATTATTATTATTATTATTATTATCATTATTATTATTATGTTAAGGCGGCGAGCTGGCAGAATCGTTAGCACGCCGTGCAAGATGCTTAGCGGTAATTCGTTCGTCACTACGTTCTGAGTTCAAATTCTGCCAAGGTCGATTTTGTCATTCATACCAGTGAAACATTGTGGTGGATGTAATCGACTAGTCTCTTCCCCACAAAATTTTCAGGCCTTGTGCTTATAGTAGAAAGAATTATTATTATTATTATTATTATTATTATTATTATTATTATCTTTGCACAGCTTCTATCGCTGGAGTTATACTACGGTGCCAGCTGTTCACTACCAGTGAACTAAGGTAACACCCCTATTTTTCGAGCACCATCCAGAGTATTCGAGTGGTTCCAAGCAGTACTGTTTTCTGCAAGTGCTCCACCCTTAGTGCAACCCCTATTTGTTCCATGTACTTCTCAAGATTTTTACTCACTGTTCCCAGGGTTCCAACAATTATTGGTACTACTACCACCTTTTTCATCGCATACCTTGTTGTCAGCTGGGCATGCTATATCTATGATCCAGCATCGTTTGCTTCCTTTCTCAATTAAAACTATGTCTGGCTTCCTATTCTCTATCTCATAGTCGCACTGAATCATAAAATCTCATAGGATCTTTGCATTATTATTATTAGTATTATTCCTTTGTAACACAGTGTTGGTAAAAACGGACCGGAGTCTTTTGTCATCTGTCAAGTCACAAACGTAAACAGAATGTATATGAACAAAAAGAATGGTGGTAGAGGACTAATTCTCACACAACCTCCAGTGAACAAACTTAGCCACGTCATCATATTATTCCATTTGTTGTTTACTTCGCCCAGAAAACAGTAGAAGTAGATGACAATAATGAAAATGATTGTAGCGCAGAGAACAATAATAACAATGTCAATAAAAATTATCGGTTGATGCTAATAATAATAATTTAAAATCCACTTGCAACGTAGAAAAATACGCATGCTACGTTAGGAAATCTTGATAACTTATGCAGATTCTAAAGGCTTACCTCATACAAAGCAAAACTAGATCCTATAGTTTATATAGACAGAAAATAACAAACAGAAACAAGAAACAAACATTTTTGTTTTTGCTGTATGCTATTGTATAAACAAATGAACATATAGGCACAGACGTGGCTATGTAATAGGAAGTTCGCTTCCCAACCACATGGTTCTGGATTCAGTCCCACTGAGTGTCACCTTGGACAAGTGTCTTCTTCTATAGCATCTGGCCGACCAAAGTTTTGTGAGTGGATTTGGTTGACGAAAACTGAAAGAAGCCCGAGGTATATGCATATGTGTGTGTGTGTGTGTGTTTGTGCATGTATGTTTATGTGTATATGTGTGTGTATGAGTGTGCATGTGTGTGTATGTGTGTGTATGTCTGTGCGTGTGCGGACGTGTTTGTTTATTTATGTGTCTTTGTGTTTGTCTCCCACCACCGCTTGACAATCAATGTTGGTGTGCTTACGTCCCCGTAAATTAGCGGTTCGGCAAAACAGAACGATAGAATAAGTACTGGGCTTATAAACAATAAGTTCTGGCGTCAGTTTGTTCGACTAAAATCCTTCAAGGCAGTACTCCAGCATGGCCGTAGTCTAATGACTGAAACAAGTAAAAAATAAAAAATGAAGGATAAAAGATGCAACGTTGCGATTGATATTTCAAAAGGAACTTATGATAAAGACAAATGGTGAAGTGTAAGAGTAGCTAAATAAATACATGAAGCTTACATCCAAATTGTTAAGATATAGCCATGAATAGCTAGAAAAATAAAGTAGTCCCAGGCCAACTGTTCAGTGTTGTAAATTCCCAAGTCAAATTTGGCTTAGTATCTTTGATTTTGTTGTTGGCACTCCGTCGCTTACGACGTCGAGGTTCCAGTCGATCCGATCAACGAAACCACCTGCTCGTGAAATTAACGTGCAAGTGGCTGAGCACTCCACAAACACGTGTACCCTTAACGTAGTTCTCGGAGATATTCAGCGTGACACAGAGTGACAAGGCTGACCCTTTGAATTACAGGCACAACAGAAACAGGAAGTAAGAGAAAATTGTGGTGGAAGAGTACAGCAGGGTTTGCCACCATCCCCTGCCGGAGCCTCGTGGAGCTTTTTAGGTGTTTTCGCTCAATAAACACTCACAACGCCCGGTCAGGAAATCAAAACCGCGATCCTATGACCGCGAGTCCGCTGCCCTAACCACTGGGCTATTGCGCCTCCACAGTATCTTTGATATTTAAGACGTAATAGAAGACGAAATTTTATCCACAAGATAATAGATTGTATTTTGTCAGGGTGATCAGTATTTGCTAAGACAGATAGAAACTTAGTAACGACCAATTAATCAGTTAATCTCACCGGTGGTTATAAGCCAACGCTGCCAAATCAGAACAAACATTTCGTGGAGCAAGCGCTTATAAAAATGTTTGAGTAAAGTTATGAAAGAAAAGAAGCTAAGAATCCACATATCTTTACTAAAATTTCATAATAAAAAAATTCTTCTTATCGGCATGTTGTTTAGAATCAAATCGCGAAGTTATTAAGATATATAAAACTGACAGAAAATTCAATAATATGTACACAGTAAAAGCTGTTCCCTTGGCAATTATTTCCTACAATGACAATATACATAACTCGAACTTGTTTTACTGACTCCGGGAGAATAAAAGACAAATTCGAGACCAGGGGTGGTTGAACACAGAATGTGGAAAGATAGACCTACTCTCTGTAAGCCATTTCATATACAGTTCTATAGTTCCCACCGCTTTACTACTTCATCCACACAATAACAAGCTTCTTAAATTGATAGAGTTTCTTAAAACAACCGCATTATGTCTATTGTAATATTTTATTTTAGCAAACACAAAGGGATAAATGATTAAGTCGACTAAAGCAATGGCCCAGTGGTTAGGGCAGCGGACTCGCGGTCATAGGATCGCTGTTTCGATTCCCAGACCGGGCGTTGTGAGTGTTTATTGAGCGAAAACACCTAAAGCTCCACGAGGCTCCGGCAGGGGATGGTGGCGAACCCTGCTGTACTCTTCCACCACAACTTTCTCTCACTCTTACTTCCTGTTTCTGTTGTGCTTGTAATTCAAAGGGTCAGCCTTGTCACACTGTGCCACGCTGAATATCCCCGAGAACTACGTTAAGGGTACACGTGTTTGTGGAGTGCTCAGCCACTTGCACGTTAATTTCACGAGCAGGCTGTTCCGTTGATCGGATCAACTGGAACCCTCGACGTCGTAAGCGACGGAGTGCCAACAACAACAGTGATAGAAACTACAAAACTGAAACAAAGACTGAAATGCATTTACTCCGAAACTTTACTGTCTCTGCGTCTCTTTTAACTTATTCTCATAACAGTAGCATCAGGTTATAACTAATACTTCTTCTTTTACCGACTCCGAGAAATAAAAAGATAAAGTTGACGCCAAGGTTAGTTGAACTGAGAAGGTGGCGAGATAGAACTAAACACTATGTTATGGGATCTTCGATCTCTTCGTGACGAAGAAAAATAGAAGAAAAAAAAAACACGCACAAGATTTCAATAACCATAAAATAATACATATTACTATGTGCAGCAAATCGCATTCTCACTATAAATTGAATGTGGTATGCATCAATTGAATGCCGAATACATACACAAAAATGCTGTACTGCACCTGAATCACACCTCGTGTGAACCTAAAAAACTTTGTTGAAATGAGAGAGGTAAAAATAGAGACATAATAAATTTAAAAACAATATTTTAAAACGTTTTTGAAATATGTTTCTTTTTTCTTACTTAGATTATCGCGTTCTTCCTCGTCGACATATAAGAGTAATCTTTAAGTAAAACAATTGAAGCTGTTAGTGATATTAAATACTAAGTATTTTCCATTTAATATACTTTCTGATTTCCATTTTCTTGAAATTATTTCTCTCATCTCATATATACACTCTCTCACATGCATACATACTCTAAGACATTTTCATTTATAACATTGTAATTATCTTAACGCGTTGCTTTTCATACCCTATTTTTGTCATATCGCAAATATTTACAAGTTTTAAAATGATTGTAAGATACATTTTCCTTCAGTCTGAAACAGATTGGCGCTTACCTATTTCCATATTTGATTATTTGTTTATTTTTGAAGATGTTATGGCCATGATCAGTTGTTGCTGTTGGTGTGCAACCCTATAGCCAAATTGAACTGTGGCACGAAGGTAGTCGCCCGAATGATTAGATGAGGCCCACAGCTCCATAACTCCGGATTTGCCATCCATCTCTCTAGTTGAGGACCATAGTTCATCTTCTGATATGCAGAGGTTCGTTCTATCTTGCGCAGTGTTGAGCTATGGACAGTGTTGAGCTTGTAATGATTATAAAGTTGCTGACACTGGCTAACCATCTGTCTATTTTTCCAAGCACCATTCAAAGTTGAGAGTATCACTCCATCCAGTGACTCATTTATGTTATCCAAAGCATTCATTTTTTTTAGACTTCATCCAGTAGTCATTAACTTTGTCATTTGCTTTCATCAGTTGTTTGAAAGTTCTATTGAGCTCTTAGGATATATTCTCCTTTCACATTATCAGGAAATTCACTGGGCAGCTTGGTGCATTGTCTAAAACGAGCAGTCTTTTCTTGGAGACATTTTCTTGGAGACATTTTCTTGGAGACGTTTTCTTGGAGACATTACGTCTGGCACTACAGCAGGACTAAAAAAATGCTTGTAAGCCACCCTTCGTAAAGCTCTTTGTCTTCCTTGTCTTATTTGAACACGAAATCAGAGGTGGATTAAACTTCGCGTAACCCCGAAAAGTACTGGAGTCATGGCATACTGCGATGTACCTTTTATATTATTTATATGCAAGTAGACTGAGCAAACGAACGTTGTCTTGGCCAGAGATGCAGGGAAGATCGTGGGATATAAACTTAACCATTTAGTTGTTGCTGCTGGTGTTGTTTAACCCTACGTCAAACGTTGCCAAGGACACCTATGATTAAAATTATTCCATCCTTTGCTAACCAATCGTTTTGCTTATCTCGTATGACATAAACGAATGTGTCTTTCTTTTGTAATGACTGTATAGTTTGATCTGTGGGATTTTTTTGCTGCTATTTTTAATAGTTCAAACGACTACACAGAGACTCTCGTTATTTTGATGATGTTCTGCCAATTTATATATTTAGTAAAAACGATAGTAATTTTTTTGTCACATATTAGGATGATAATTCAACTGGATTATCTTCTATGATCACAGGCATCACCAACTTTTCCTATATTTAATTAACCTCAGTACAGGAGACAAAGTAAGTTGCTTACCTTCACCTCTTAACCTTACAAGTCATTAGCCATGTGAGTGAAAGAGCTGTAGTTGAACCAAATAGCAGTTAACAGATAACGGTTTTAGTTTTCTATGAGCTACCCAATTACTCTACTATGGTCATCGGCTGATCTTATAGAAGTTATCTCCTACAGTCATTTTAAATTTTAAAATGCCTAGATGAAATTTTTGTTTATCAATTGCATGGATACTCTCACATAAGTGAAGGTTTCAACTCGCTATATTATATGTAACTATATTACAGGGGCGTGTATTTTGTACGCCGAACGCTCTCCTAAAGTACTTCTCTCAACCATATTAAAGATATTCATCATGAGTGTCATTACATAGCCTCAATTTTTATCTATATAACGACCCTTTTTAAGTCTTTCCAACTGAGTAGAATATGCTTATCGGAGGAGGTCTAATAAGACCGAAACATGTCCGTTACTTTCCTCAGTTGGTCTTAAAGACATGCTCCACTCCCATCTGTATCGTCTTTATTTTCCAAAAATTTCAATTACATAATCTTATTGAAGTTACCTTTCTTGGTTGTTGTTTTCAGATTGTAGCTATCCCTAGAGTGAGATTTTGTCTATTAGTTGCAAAGCTAATCTCAGTTAATCAAAGTTTTCAACTTACTATATTACGTGAGTGAAACTCTACTGTATGTATAATGATCTGGTCTGTCACCCATGTCTGGTTGATAATCTCCAAAGTTCCCTCTCCGAAGTTGCAGCCTCCTATTTATTATTTTAACTGTTTTCATAAACATTGAGGTCAGTCAACGAATCTGGACTTTGAGTTATCGATGTTTACATGATGCGAATAACAACTTGCCATAAAAGCTTTCAGGTTTCTGTTCAGCGAAGACAATGAGCTCTGAATAAAATACTCATATATGGCACAGGTGTGACTATGTGGTAAGTAGCTTGCTTTCCAATCATATGATTCCGAGTTCAGTCTCTCTGCGTGAACCCTTGGGGAAATGTCTTCTACTGTATGTAGCCTTGTGAATGGATTTGATTGAAGGAAACTGAGAGAAGCACATCGTAATATACATATCTGTGTGTGTGTGTTTATGTGTGTGCGCGCGCGTCTTTGTGTCTATGTTTAACCGCTTGACAGCTGATGTTGGTTTATTTACGTCCCCGTAACTTAGGGTTTCAGGAAAATTGACCAAGAAGTATTAAGCTTAAAAAGAAAAATTGTACTGGGATCGATTCGTTCGACTCAAAAAAAAAAAAAAAAATTCGAGGCACTGAACTAGCATGGCTGCAATCTAATGACCGAAATATAAGATAAAAGAAGAAGATAGGTAATGGTTGCAGTCGTAATGATTCACATATATGAGACCTAGTCACTGACGGGGATGCCAAAACTGATACAAACATCGGAAACAGAATGCCTTTAGCTAATTTTCAAGTTTGTCTTAGGTAACTCGGGTTAGGGTTAGGGTTAGGGTTAGCCTATGTAAATGTTGAATTGGATCCAGCAATTTTATATTAGTTCCACACACGGGCAGGGAACTTTTCAAAGTACTTTGACATTGATTTCTATATCGGGAAAACTTGAATTGGTGATAAACAAAGAGAAAAGCCACAGATCTGTGATCAATCTACAGAGGAGGAAAACTAAGACTCTGCGAGCAGCCAATAAGCCTTTAGGTGGTCGCTTGATCTGGTAGAAATAGAAGCTAAATCTCCCTCATATCACTTACTACTGTCTTAAAAAAGAAAAGACATATTGAATGGTGTAGTACTAGATGTATTATGACTAAATAAAAATAGGAATGTCATGACTGGAATGATGATGAATATAGGTTTTCTTAAACAAGTATGACCTAGGCTTATACAGCAACAGTATTAAGATATTGTAAATGTCAGTTTATGGCCTGTTTATGACCCTTTCAACCTATGACGTCACAGTAATTTCTACGGAGTCATTTACCCCTTGCTATAGCTTGCTTTCGTTACTAGCAGATAATATGAATATATATTATGGTTCTGAATATACATTACAACTTTAGTGCAGAAGTGCGCTATAATGATGTGCCGTTGTGTATTTACAATGTGATATAATGATTGATGCGTGGTTCCAATAATTTCTTATTTCGAGAGGATGTTAATTTATACCTTACGAACCTAATTTATTCCAATATTTCCACACCAGCTATTTATTTGATTTGGTCTCTTCGCCTAACACCGCGTGTAGATATATTTCTTTCCAGACGACTGCTTCCGTATTTTTTCTGACCTGATCGCCACACATATTCAGTGTAAATGTATGGCTTTAACGTTGAATGAAATAAAATATAATTATTTTCCGCGTATGTTGCTGAAATATGGTAATAAATGAGAGAACTGTATTGTAAAAAGAAAACGAAAGATAAAAATTTTTAACACAAGACTAGATATTTAGGAAACGGACAATCGATTACATCTAATCAGAACTTGAATGAGACATAACTTACCTCTCTTGGTAAGATTCGAACTCAAAGCGTAAAATGATTTATCTAAATACTGTCATGCATTTAGGCCAGTACTAATGCTCGCGACGTAAACTGCTAATTATAAGACAATAATTTATTTTCGAATTCCGTTAGAACAACAGAAATATTGGGTAAATTACCCTTACAAAGCGAAGAAATTTGTCAACAAACAGCCATGGCACTCAAACTCAAATCCTCGAAGACTCCAGGTGAGAGCATTACCATTAAGCTAAACTGTCCGCTGACGAATTAAGGTACAATTTTAAACGCTATAAAGCTAAATGTACAACTACGTGTATATAGATATAAATAAACAAACATTTGTTTTTATAAGCGTCGAAATGTGTATTGTAAGATGCAAGTACGATGACAATTTATTATCGAACGCAGAAACGCCGTTAGAACAGTAGGAATATTGGGTAAATTATAAAGTTTTCATATTTTTTGCCACATGTGCTCAGTGTTCATGCAACAACGTATTAAAGAAAATGGTTATAAAACATGTGGAAATGTACACACATAATCATTAAAATGAGAGGTGGGGCAAAAACGATATATAATTGATTAAGGCATTTCATAAAGTTGAACAAAATGCACAAATAAATACATAAATATTAGTTTCAAATTTTGGCACAAGGCGAGCAATTTCGGAGCGGGTGGAGGTGTAAGCCGATTACGTTGATACCAAATATTTAACTGGTACTTATTTTATCGACCTTCAAAGGCAAAGGCGATCTCGGCGAAATTTGAACTCAGAACATAAAGACGGATGAAATGGTGCTACGCATTTTGCCTGGCATGCTAACGATTCTAACAGCTCACCACCTTAATAAAAATACATAAATATTAATAAAACAAATGCAAATAAAGCACAAATAAATAACAAATAAAAGAATAAGAATAAACCACCTGTAATCAGTGGCGAAACGGCCGCCAAATAGGCCACATCATAGTAGTCCATAAATCAGGTCACTTTTCAATCTTGGAACTGCGAACTGATACAACTAAAAGTACTCGTGCACCTAGTTGCTATGTTGAACATGACAAGAAGCCCCCTACGTTCTGATTCAAGTGACCACCGACTATCGGCATTGTTTTTAATTATAGTTTTGAATTCCAGTCTTATTTCCTCGTCCTAAATCAGCACGTCTTAATTTTCTTAAAGGCCATTCAAACAACTGTGAATCTCATGTCATCCCAGATGTGAATATGGTGGTTTCTTCTACATAGTGTTACAAATCTTCGACTTAGAGCTCAATTTTCTTTTCTTTTGTGTTTCTTGTACCATCAGTGACAGTTTCCCTCTCCTTCATAGCCTCCATTTTCTACCCGTTATCACGAGACAATAGAATGGTACTCTTAGAAGGCTCTGGCTCGACCTCTTGGTTGAAGGCAACCACTTTCAGAGTTGCGACCATGGTACTCGGAAAACAACAGTTTCTGTGGCTTGTCGTCGTTGTCGCCATCGTTGTTGTTATTGTTGTTACTGCTGCTGCTGTTGTTGTTGCTGTTGACCATTTTCTTTCTTTCACTGCTTCTCCAGCTCTTCTGTATAGAAAGCCCTCAAGTATCTCTTGCTGCCACACATAGAAACTGAACTTTCTATCGCGAGTTTAATGACTTTCCTTTCCAAGGTAGCTTTGTTGTTTTCGAATCATCAGGAATTGCATCCCCATATAGATTTCACCTGACCATATGATACTCATGTCGCTTCCATTCTTACTGCCAACTTGCACCGTTCCACAAAGGTGACGAAGAGCCAAGGGTCAATCTCGCTATCGATGTTTCTGATCGTAATTCTTTGCTTCGTCTCCCTATGTATCATCGAGATACCGTTTTATGAGTAAGTGTGAAGTAGTGAACTAATCTGATTCTCACCCACCCTCAGTCCTGAAGACCAGGCACTAACTTTACACTCCTTCCCCGGTAGATGGAACATAAATCGTGCCACACGCCGGCTACGTTTTTACTACTTGTTCTATTGAAGGCATATGGAAACCTCTTTCTTTCTCGTCCTTCGCGGTTCGACCCCGAAAGGAAGAAACGCGAAGTCGCCCCCTGCGGAATTTGAACTCAGAACGTAAAGACGGACGAAATGCCGCTAAGCATTTTGTCTGGCGTGCTAGCGATTCTGTCTACTCGCCGCTTTACGGGCTGCAAGAATATTAAGAAGACTCTTTGAGCTCAAAATTAAGCATCAAAATCAAATGAATATATTTTCTACTTGAATATTTGTAATTATCATTATCAATATTCATCCTTTCGGAGTCGATAAGATAAAGTACCAGTCAAGTAATGGAGAATAGGGTGAGGGAGGTCGATGTAATCGACTGCCATTCCCTTTAAAATTGCTGGCACTGTACCAAAATTAGAAAGAATGATCAGTATCCACTTTTATTCAGGCAATGAAATGGAACATTCACGACTTTTCCGATGGCATAACTGAAGCGAAATAACATTTTACATGAAATCGAAACTGGATCACTGACTCGCTTTGCATGTATTTGCCTCTAATTATAGCATCTATTTCAATGTGTAAATGATTTATTTATTTTCTTAGAAGTGTAGCTCGTCATTGTTTTGGCGATTATTGCAGGAAGCATATCTATTTCTTACTCCAACAAGGGGTGTCCTGGTAGTCGAGTGACTGCGTTGAGTGACTTTATGTGATCGCTAGTCCTGTTAGAAATAACAGCTATGTCTGTCTCAAAGCACACCAACAGTGTCTTAAAAGAGATGTATTAGCTAATGTACTCTGGAGCATGATGGTTCATACAGTACAAAAGAAAAAGACGATGGTTTGGCTGGACTGCTTAGAACTGCTCAATTGAGATCGATCTGAGGTTAAAGAAGAAGAAGAAGAAGAAGAAGAAGAAGAAGAAGAAGAAGTCTGTATTATAATAAATAAACCCTTTGCTTACATTTTATAAAATATATAAGGCAAAACGAATCGGAAAATACATTTGTAACGAAGAGCTTCCTGTATTTTTTTTTTTACCCAAGATACGAAACTTAGCCTACATTTTATCTACCGGTTTCTTTCCTATTGTTCTCGTCTTTTGCAATAGGAAATTAATGGATGTTAACTGTTATCCTAAAATCTTTCCAGTGAAACTTAAGACAAGGCAGATAGAAGACGAAACAGTCTTTGCTTAGTCAGACCTAATTTAGTTAGAAAAATTATAATACGGAACCCGAATTTGGTTCTATTTCTGTTTTCGCTTGGTCGTTGGTCTAAGGAGCATTTCATGTATGGCCTATGGCCTATTATCACGCGACGACTCAACTCTCACCATCGCTACTTGTCAACATACGGAGGTAAATCTTTTTTTTTTCTCTTTTCTTCTTTCATCCGTTCTTTTAGCAGCTAACAATAGATAAACTTAACTACCTACTGAATGGATAAAAGAACGGCAAATATTATGTGTATAACAACTCGAAGAAGTTGTGTCTTACATTGTAACGATAAAAATAAATGGATATTTTAACCAATAAATATTTTCCCCTCATTTATTTGCTACATACAAATTGTTACAAACTTGATGACCTTCCGTCACAAGAACTGCATGCCCTCTCCGTCAAATGCTGTAATAATCATTACATATTTGTTAACTGTTTAAACTTTCCTGAATTAACATTAGATTTTCGTAACCTCTCTGTTTCGCTCAAGAAGCTCTTCAATGACGTTTGTGCTGGCTTGTCAGAGATATTTAATAATGTGTTACTTTCGGATGGTTTACAAGAGGAGATTTTAAAAATTTTATTGTACTGGAAATCGATATCCTTAACTGTAGGAAGTGAATGCCTTATGTTAGTTTAATAGTGTTTACTAACTGAATAAAAATTAATGATCGTTGAAGAAGTTAATAAATGAACGTTAAAATAAACATTAAAGAATCCATTAGGTTACTTTTTACCCTATTTTCATTCACAACTTCTACTGTTTATTAATATCGATTTTATACTGGTTGTTATAGTAACGAATAAGTTGCTTCAGGGCTATGGCGTGAACGATTCTATCTTAGTCGAGGTCCATTGGATTGCACAACACCAGGACGATAAGCTAATAAATCACTGTTAATGTTTGAATTTTTCCCACTGCTTACAGTAATAATGTTGTTGGTGTGAGGTACATATTTACAGTCAGATAGATTGCGCTGATGGGAGTTTAATGTTTTGGTCATAAACATATTGCATCGCTAATGACGGAATTTGATCGATCGAACTTGTGGCATGCTATTCAGCAACATGTCTACAGATACAAGAGGAGCCTTCACGTGATAGCTCAATCTGCTATATGTAGGAGTCAAATTTTCTTAAATCTCACTCTACTCTCTTAATGAAAAATGATACATATAATGTATAATGTTGAGCTTGATACAGATACAGTATTTCTGACAGAAAATTACAGGACAGTCACGGTTGGAAAACCTCTGATCAATGCTATCCTTGGGCTAAATAGCAACAACAACAACTGAGATTCTTATAAGTAACAATGTTATAAAACTATATTTTCGTGCATTGTTTTCGTTAATGACTTCCTTAATTGTTTCTGGACATTGATAAACGCAGAAGTTACTATTAATAAACATTCGCACATAATTATCGATTATACGATAGGCAAGTGCTAAGGAAGACGACTTATCATTGAGACAACGTTCTTAAAATGTTCATTTACTGATCGATTCCAAGAGAGACGATATGACTCTTAATCATTTCAGAGTTTCAATGGGGTTTTAAGGAATAGAAAAACGTTTCTATGGAGATGTCCTAAGGAAATGTCACGTGTGGAAATAAAATCAATATTTTCAAGGATATCATCTACGATAAGATACCGAACGTTTCTTTCGATTTTGTCTAATGGTATGTCTAAAGATTCTATCAATATATTTTGATTTTTCTAAAGGAAACTCGGCCGAGAAAGTGAACGGTCTCATTGTTGCTGTTATTAATACTTTTGTTGTTTAACTTCCTTGAGTAGACCTGTAATAAAAGGCATTCCCGACATGATCATCTCGCCTTTGATGGCCTACATTATCCAATGTGTACTTTTTATAAGATTGTACGGTAAGATTTTGAGTTGGAGAGATTTGGATGCTATTTCTAACACATCACGTGGTCATGTAGCGGTTCCCTCATTGCTTGTGTTATTTCACTTGTGTAAGATTTCAAGGTCCCTTAGGTAAGATTTCAAGGTCACTTAGGTAAGATTTCAAGAGCGTCTCAGTTTTGGAGCACGATAGGAATTTCCGTCGAATTTTCAACAATTTTTATTACACCACCTGTGATATTTTGTTTCGAGGCTAGGGCACTTAAAAAAAGATAGTGCAGTTTTCTTAATTGTAAATACTGTGCGTAAGCGCAGATTTAACGATATTTCATTAGCTTTCAATATTGAGTTCAAATTCGACGATGAGTATACCCTTTTTATTTTCATTTTTACAAGGACTTGTAAGAAGAGGAAGGGCAGTCTCTGATCTTCCCCAGATACCTTGACTCTGGTGGGAGGAATAAAGGATGAATTCGTCTTCAATCAAAGGATCTGACCAGAATGTATACTCTGTGAAAGGTGCTCAGGAGACAGGCGGTGGAGTTAAGGTAACGGATCAAGTCTATCACTCAAGAAACAAACAATTCCTCTGATTGGTTTCTCCTACATATTTTCCGATTTCCAAATTTAACTCACAAGGACTTTGTCATTCGAGGCTATGGCAGAAGACACATGTTTGAGATACTACGCAGTGGGATTAAATTTGAAACTAGTTGGTTGGAAAGAGAGCTTCTTGGAGGAAGATGTGTAATATTTGGTTAGCTTATCTTAGATATGTGATGAGGGATTTCCGACGTTCAACGATAAAGATTTAGTTGTTCGATCAACTGAGTTACCTGCTTCTGAATTAACCTAACATTCCACATTATACACCCCTAATGTAATTCTGACAGAATCAGCATGACATAGCGTGTAGCAAAGCTGTACTTCGAATTGTAGGTATAATCCACCTGTTAGACTTCTCTATAGAGTTCTACAGAATTTCACTCATACGGTTTGGGTCGACTCGAGGCTATAGAAAATGGTATTTACTCAGGATGTCATGCCATCCTGTGGGATCTTGAGGAAACGCGAACCGAACTTTTTAATCATCCGGCAATACTGCACTTATACCCTAAATATATTACCCAATATTTTCAAATATTTGAACTTAGCATTCAAATGTCTCAATGACCTGATGGTTTATCGAATCTCGCCACTATGTCAGCAAGAAATAACCAAAGATTCGAATCAGTACTTAAATGAATCTTATGAAAAATATCTTATTGATTTAGTCGAACAAATGCTGTCACAGAAGTATCAAGTTCTATAACAATTTCCTACAGATTGCTTACATTGATAAAACTCCACAAATATTCTATGCTTATATAACTGCATAAGAAATTTTATAGCGTTTATATTAAAACATCATAAAATAATGTTTTAATATAAACAACATGGATGAAAACAACTCGAAGCAATTTGCCTTTATAATTTCACGAAGGATTGAATCCTTTTAATTAGGATAGAGAAGTAATTCTTTTAAAAAACAAAACGAAAATTCTCAATATTCGAACTAATTTAAGCTTCGTATCTATTTAGTAGAGTTAATTAATTCACTTCAGGTAGAAGTTACTTTGCTTCCACTATGATTAACTCTCTTCCACATTGTTGAATTTTCTTCTGCTGAGATTAGTACGCTCCACTTGTATTTGGTTCTCAACCAATATGGTTGACTATCAAGTTAAAGTAGACATTCTCTATATGAATATGTAAAATTGCTCAGTGTTATCAAAATATCAATTTATTTAATTCGGCCTAAGCTTTAGAGACGAGAATAGAAATTTGAATTTGTGGCGATCATCTTTTTCTCCGAGTCATTTGAAATGTAAGTAAAATAGACTGACAACAGTTGAGAATCGCAGTTTCGGAACGACATGATGCTTTCAATACTTAAAAAGTATTCCAATATATTGCTTTATAATTTTGGTACAAATAGGCAACTACGTCAAGAACAGATGCAATCGATTAAATCATTGTCACCTTTTCTATCGACTTTAGCAAAGATTTGACTACCGAAAGTAATGAATAGTAACCAAATCTGAAAACATTCAGCCCAGCACTTTGTCAAAGATGATGCTCACTCGCTCTAGAATATTCTAAAATGGTGATTTCTAACGTAGGTACAACGTTACAAATTCAGTGGTGGTGGGTGTTAGTCGATTAAATTTAATTCATTTCTTGCCTGGCATTCTATTTTTCCAGCCCGAGGGAATGAAAGGTAAAATTGACCTCAGTGGAGTTTGAACTCAGAACATATATATATATATAAAAAGAAAAAAACATGCCGTAACTAAATAACGAAGGCGTTTTATTTGATGCTCTTATGATTGTTAACTCACCACCCTAGAATATTCTACTTAAACTGAATCATGACGATTAATTGTTGTCAATACTTAATAAATTATTTTTCAAAAAGTTAAAAATTTGGCTTAAAATCAATTCCTGAAATTTTGATTTTTATGAAAATCAAATAAAAACGCATGATTGAACTTCGATTTCTTTCAATTTTCTAAAAGTAGTAATTTCAATTTTTTTTTTATTATTAATGTTTAAAAATAACGTTACATGCTAAAACACCAGTTCTTAATCATTGTCAATAAACAGTGCTTTCAGATGAAATTCAAATTTCTCCAAATTTTACAGCTTTGATTTCAATCTGCTGTCCTTTTTTTTGTTACAAATTATATTGTCTTTTGTTCTGACGCCAATACCAAATATTTTGAGGTTGATTTTGTAAGTCACGATAATGAAATATAGCGGACACAGTAATGAGATAAATTACCTATTTTGCATTATTCTTTCAATTTAAAAATCGTTGTATAGTAAATTTTGGTGGGGAATCCGTCAAGTGTTTGTTTTGACAATTCTTATCGTTGACGGGTAAGTGGGGTTTGATCTTATTTCTAAAAAGTAATGAAAAAGCATGAAAGTGCAATTTAAATTTTAGCGATCGATTTTGATTTTAATGAAGTTCTTTAACATAGGAAAAAATAAACTTTATTAATTTATAAAGATAAAAAAATCATTGAGTGCAATTTGAACGATATCACGTGTTGATTCAAGAAGATAAAAATCATGTCGATCGTCACAACTTACTGTTTGTTACCTGTGAGCATACTTTCAACTGACAGAAATTTCTCGTGCTTTAATAAGCACATTGCTGAAAGTGATAACATCTTCGATAATTAATGAAGTATCACAAGATTACTGATTATGTTTAATAGGAGCTATATCTTCTGCTACAAATTCTCGAGCAAGTCACAAGATTCACAAACGCACACCACAGGAAGCAAGATGCGCTGCATTTTATCCTAACTTTCAGTGTTAAACTTTTGGGAAACATCTAAACGTTCTGATAGGAACACAGTTCTATCCCAAGTTTTTATATCTAGTAAACTATTAGAACTCAGCTAATAAAACAAACACTCGTCGGTTATCCAGATACGTTGTATTTGTTTAAACTCAGATCAGCCCTAATGAGTAGATTTATGATCAAAAGAAATCCTGCTCCTGAAGGAGGTCTCAGTTTCTAGAAATATCTCATGCAACTTAAGAGCAACCAGCTGAATCTATTTTACGAAATATATGAAGGAGAAACATTTTAACATATTCTAACATAACTAAAGGTTTGTGAATGGTCTTATTTCTCAAAAACCTGTCAGTACAGACAGGCGATTAATTTTTTTTTTAACTCGAGATGTTTATATCAAGTTACATTTTGAAAGTTTTGTTTTTACATTTGAAATTGCTGTATTGTAGCTATTTATTTAATTAAGAGATCCTACAGCTGTTGCAGGTTCGGGAAAAATTGGCTTGAAGAACAGACAAGTTTTAGTGGTTGACCTTGCTGATGTTGCTTTCGGATAATGAAAGGCTCTACGATGTTGATAATATTGTTGAATACCAGTTTCTGTTCATATATTAATGTAGGAAATGACATTATCAAACAATTCTCGTATAATAGAGAGTTGGGGATTTTAAAACAATGGTTAGTTGTCTTCATCTTCCTCACTATGTCTGCTGTCACCAATGAGAACTTCATCCGCTATTTCTTATGTTAATACATCGTATCCAGCGTCACCCTCTATGTCTTCAAACGATGTTCTGACGTTGTCTTTAGTAACGTCTATTTCACCTCACCCTCAGTAGTATATGCTGAAATCCCTTGTTTCGAATCTTCCAAAACAGTATTCTACTTCGATGTCGTACGGTGCCTTCTATGAAGCTTCTCAGCAGAATATTGCTAAGGTTGTAGTTCTTGATGTTATTGTGAATCCTTTGTGTTCATATGTCATCCTAAGATCATCATTTGCTATCACAAAGAGAAATTTATCCAGATATCTTCGTGGGTATTATCTCTACAATTTTACTAATGTTACACAATCCATCCAACGGACCGAGATCCATCGATTAAATTGGGTACGTAATATTGGTTAGCAAGAATATGCATCTTATTTTACTATCGTTCTCAACAAATTGTAAATGCCTAGGTCAGCTAGTGCATTGTCCAGTATTAATAACGCCTTCACTTCATTAGTAGAAATTTGAGGACAATTTCCTAATATTTACACTTTACAGAAATGAAATACAAGAAAAACCAGTCACTAAAAATATATACATTGAACTACGACTTCTTAGATTGGTAATAATGACCTGCTTAGATAGTGCATTATGTTTTTTAAAGCTCATGGATGTACTGACTTTAGTTCTACCACTACCTTCAAAAGGTGCATACCGGTCTACATTCAACGCCAAGAAAAAAGAAGAAAAAAGAGATAAGTAAAAGAAAGGATGCATTTCTTATAAAGGAGTGAAAAAGCGATTAAATTAATAAACAAGAATGTTTACCACTGAAATGTTGCTCGCCTTCGGCCCATATTTTTGTCGCTCCCCCATTGCCCCGTCATCTGTTCAACGTAGAGAATACAACTAACTGTGAGATATGCAGTGGTATCTCAGAACAATTGCCAAAATATTCCATAACAACAGTCAGAAAATTTAGTTTCCCATTATGAACCATAATTACAGAATTGGGTGAAATTAATGATGAATTTACCGTCTTTGTTTGATGTACGTTGCTCACTAATGTATGCTCGGAATGTTTCCCTCCTCAACATTGATACTCAAAGATGGTGGCGGGAGTCAATACTGATAGCCACTGTCTTAATGAAGGTTTCGAACGGTTTATCTGATACCCAGGATGAGGGAGTACTTTTTAACGAGAATTTACGGTATTTCTCAATTATTTTCTAGTCACTATTTCAACAGACTTCAACTTCCCCAAATCAACGAAGAAATATTTATATGGTCACTCGAACTGTGAGAAGCAGGGATGACCTTGAAACTACACGCCAACGTCTTAAACAAGGAAAAATTCATTAAGTAAAAAATACCCAGTTATCACCTAAAAGATGGCATGGTTACAGTTCGATTCCTTTTATTCATAGGTTTATTCGATCAGAGATGAGCTAGAAATAAACAACACAGCAACGTCAACTTGCCTATTGTACGTCCAATAACGTTGATGTATTTAAAATATGTTGCCAAAACAACGGCAAAACAATTAAGCAATTTTCCTATGAGATATTATCATGCTAATCACGGTCTCTCATACTTTTTCAGCGTGTATGTTGATAATAGTTAATAATGAGATCTATCGAGGTGATAATAGCGTACGTCAGGTTTTGGCAGTAATTAATTTGAATATGTCGATCAAAAAAGAAGGAGAGAGAGAGAGAGAGTGACTGAGGGAGACTGACAGGGAGCGAGAGAGATGTGTTGAGAGTGAAGGGAAAGAGATGTGACTCACGCGGGCGCACACACACACACACACACACACACACACACACACACACAAACACACACGCACACAGACATTCATATATAGATACGCAACGTACAAATTAAAGGATATATATATGTATATA
>NC_068984.1:53600766-53602520 GCF_001194135.2 Octopus bimaculoides
TATATATATATAGCAGTTTATATATTTGTGATTCTTGGTGTATCGAAGCTGCAACATGTGAGAATGTGCAAATGTGAATAAAAGACTTGATATATCTTGAATATCTGCAAAGAACTGAATGGCAGGTGACAGCGAGATTTAGCTTTACACGGCAGACAGTAAATCACCAATAATATTTCCTGCGTAAATGATGTCAATGTTGTTTATAATCTCCAGCTGTTATGCTAATGTCCCAAAATGCCAAAGAATAAATTATTGTCCATTGGTGAAATTTACACTGTGACATGAATAAAAAGAAAGTGTGTGTGTGTGTATGTGTGTGTGTAGGGGTGGGGGTAGAATTCCACCATCTAGTTGTCTAAGGAATGTAAGTTTGATCGAGTTATATGAAATTGGAAGCTATCTGCTGCAGTATTTATCAAATTTGAGCATTTTCTCAGACAATAAATTCTCTTCGCAGAAGACCGTCCATGTATCCAGCCAGCCGCCCGAACATACATATTTTCATGAATAAATAAATAAATATTATAATTTCTCACGCAATTATATAGTAAAGGTAATACTCGGAGTAGCGACAAAGGGTTAAGCGCAACTACCAGTTTAAACATATTGCGCATCTTATCTTCATATCTTCCTCTGCTTTTAGACTTCCAATAAATCTGCATATCTTCATCTCTGTTCATCCCTCTAAATCTGCCTGTCCTCAAATATATTCATTTATCCACTGGGATTTTACCCATTATTCTTCCGAAGATGGAATAGGTTGACGCAAAATGTTAATGCAGGTAACACAGAGAGAACTGCACCAATTACACAGACAGGTGTAAATGATTTTCTCCCATCTCTAAAATTGTTTTTTCCTGTAAGGTCATTCATCTACCTACCAAGCTGTCATATCAACACTATAGGCATTTTTTCTACCTCCTCCGGATATCTACTTGCTTACATCGTAACTATCAAGAAATATCCAGTCAACACTTTTCCCGACCTCCTGCTATATATACACTTTCACGTATTCTATTTTGTCCTATATGTTGTATTGTGGAGGCGCAATGGCCCAGTGGTTAGGGCAGCTGGAAACCTCGACGTCATAAGCGACGGAGTGCCAACAACAACATGTAGTATTAACATAAATATACTGTAATTTGACTTGATACTTGTTGTTTGCCTCTTTGTACTTTTGCTTTGTTACCAGCTCTATCTGTACATTGTCTATAGCTAATTTTCGGTTAATGCTTAGATCTTGACCTGGAAATGAAAATCCCCACACCCAAAGAAAAATACTGGAATGGGTATAAAACAATGTGCAGAAAACAAATATGAAAATTCACAAGATCCGAGTTTTTCTCTTATAACTTTTAGGAAAATGTTTTTTTCAATGAACTTTTAAAGAAATACCATTCAAACGGCATATATTACAATTATAAAGAAATTTGTGGGGAAAATCTTTTCCAAGGGGTGAGGAGAGGACTTCGGAAAATTCACAAGATCCAAGTTTTTCCTCTATGACTGTATATATGTATATGTGTGTGTGTGTATATATATGTGTATATATATATATGTGTGTGTGTGTGTGTATATATGTGTATGTATATAAATATGTGTATATATGTGTGTGTATATGTGTGTATACATATGCCTATATATATTATATATGTATGTATATAATATATGTATATATATGTTATATGTATGTATATAATATATGTATATACATAATATATATATATCATTATATATATATATATATATAT
>NC_068984.1:53602677-53603160 GCF_001194135.2 Octopus bimaculoides
TAAGGAGTGAATGAGAATAACGTCGAAGGGTTAAAAAAGCGTAAAAATAATTGAAAATGAAACAGAATTGAAGCCAAAACATTAAAAATTATTGAAAGAGGGTCGAAATAAACATTACGTAGTGTAGTAGTAGTACTACGCTAGGGTATCTGTAGAAAGTTGAATGTGATTTCGAAATATAACGAGGAAAAATTCGGATCTTGGGAATTTTCCGAAAGTCCTCTCTCCACATCAAGATTTTCCGAAACTATCACTTCCCAGCATTTACAGCTCGAGTTTAGGTACAAATTCGACCCGAGCACTAACCGTATATACCTATAATCTTACGTCACTCAACATCGTGTTACTCACAGTATGTATGTGTGTGGTGTGTATGTGTGTGGTGTGTATGTGTGTGGTGTGTATGTGTGTGGTGTGTATGTGTGTGGTGTGTATGTGTGTGGTGTGTATGTGTGTGGTGTGTATGTGTGTGGTGTGTATGTG
>NC_068984.1:53603352-53603859 GCF_001194135.2 Octopus bimaculoides
TGTGTGTATGTGTGGTGTGTGTGTGGTGTGTATGTGTGTGGTGTGTATGTGTGGTGTGTATGTGTCTGGTGTGTATGTGTTTGGTGTGTATGTGTTTGGTGTGTATGTGTGTGGTGTGTATGTGTGCATGTACGTATCTGTGTGTGCGTGTTTGTGTGTGTGTGTGTGTGTGTGTGTGTGCGCACACGCGCGCGCGTAACAGTTATTATGCCCCGGCGCGTGATAAGCCAGTCGAATGTCATTCCACAAGCTCCCGGTGAAGCAAATGTCTGAGAGAAGCGAATTCCGAAATAACACGCTTCTCATTGAGAAACCGGAAGTCTTACTCTGACTTCTTTCTGGACAACTTGGCTTTGCAAAATAGAGTCTTTGCTGTGTGCTGTGTTCTTGAGCAAGATACTTTATTTCACGTTGCTCCAGTTCACGCACACATGTAAATATATATGTACATATGTATGTTTGTATATATATATATATATATATATATATATATATATATATATATAT
>NC_068984.1:53604722-53607625 GCF_001194135.2 Octopus bimaculoides
ATATATATATATATATATATATATATATATATATATATATATATATAACTGGATTCATAGTTGTATTTAAACTGCATTAAAGTTCAGTTGATTACATATAGTCTACACTTATTCATTCATACAAGCATGTATACTTAAATACATACCAAAAATGTCATTGCGTTATTATCTACTGAGGAGACATGATGTTGTAGGTAAGACATTGTATAATGAGATCCGTGGGAAGGATAATCCAGAGGCCAAAGAGATAAGAACCCACATAGTCACTCTTAATATGAAAGAGTGTTGAAGTTTCCTGGTGAAAACCTCAATAAAATGTAAACATAATAAACCAGACATAGTGATTAGGGACAGAGTAGAGAAACTATGTACCGTAGGTGAGAACAGATACTCAGCGGATGCCAACATAAAGCTAAAATTCAATGAAAAAGAAAGCACCTACACTGAACTATTGAGAAATTTGCAGTTATTCTACTCGTATTACAGGTTCAGGTTTAGTCTGTAAATATATGGGCAGTGGGATATATAACAAACTGTCTAAGCATCAATCTGGAAAAATAGGCTTCTCAAAACCAGAAAGGAAAAAGCTAATTAGAAGATTACAGATTCAAGCCATCAATAGAATTAAAAATTTGTAAAACTTTCCAGAAGTTTACTATTTTAGTATATATGCGCATGTCTAGACATGCAACTATATGCATGAGAAAATATACTTAAAACAAAACATACAAATCTACAGATGCACTGGCTCCAAATACTGCACGCATTCACACAAACATGCAAAAATACTCTGTTGGTGTTGTTGAAACTCCAATTAAGGAGCCTCGGATCAAGGTTAGAAACCGGCTCTGTCTCTATTGGCAAGACATTGAAATAAAACTGAATAACAGTATACATACATACATAAATATATACATACATGATACATGCATACATACATGTATGTATGTATGTATGCATCTATATAAATATTTCTTATATATACACTTGGAGACAAGAAACAAACGAGTACACCGATCTTCTTGTAATATCGAATATGTTCCTAAATCTAAATGAACACTGTACACTTTAACGTGATTACGGTCTATACGTATAAAATTAATTGGAACCATTTCATATATGTATATATTTCATGTGACGTTAAGAAGAGGTACACAGTACCATAATGTTTTACTCGAGTCAAACATGACAATCTACTCCAAATCGTTGTTAGAGTACCCACATAAGTCTGAATCGGAGAAAGAGTAAGAGAGGATGTGATAAATATATACAGAGAGGAGGAAGTTTGCAGTGAGTCGCATAAGTTTTAATAATGAAATCAAACCGAATATGGATATTTTAAAATTATTTAATACGTACGTTAAAGGTCTACGTAGTATATAATGGAAATGCATCCATTATGTTAGACCTTCCTCAGTCAAGACATTTCAAAATATGAAGCAGTTGATGGAAATATTTCAGTATATATGGTTAGAGCAATTAGTCAGTTACTAAGTTAGGCGGATGAATATGTATATAGAGGGTGATGGGATAAAGAAGGAAGATGAGAGAGAGAAGAGAGAGAGTGGGAGAGGTAGGAAAAGAGAAAAAGAAGAGAATGATATGTAAAATAATATAGTGGGGAAGGGAAAGAAAGATGTACGAGTGAATAGTAGTGAAAGAAAATGAGATGGTTATAACTATGTTTGCATACAAAATCTGAGGAAAAGGACAAAGAGTAACGAATTGAGAAGGTCAAGAATTTAGGGAAGAGGGTGGGGAGGAAATGAACCAAATGTCAGGATGTGGTTAAAAGTTTTTAAAAGTTTTAGTAGTGAATGAAATTGGTAGTATATGGCCTTAATAATATATGCTCTGATGCAGTACCAAGCAGCAAATCTCATGGCTTCTGATCTTAACAGACTGGAAGTGTTATCATTTACATGTTTTGTCTTGGCATAAGAGATAGGCTACAGCAAATATTCTGCTCAATACTATAGATTTGTTTGCCAGTTGTTTGACCGTAACCAGTTGAGTATGTCCCTTAGTGGCTCACGATATGTACATCTCTGATCACGAGCAGGATATTGGGAGGGCATCATAAATATGTGTTGAGAGGAATTCTTTGGGGTTTGAATAATTCACATCTGGAAAAATGGGTGTTTCGTGAATCATCTTTAAATAATCCTTTTTCAGGGACATTTTGAGAGGAATGGGCTACTCGATCTGAAGAAAATTCTAACTGGATCCCACCTGCAAAGTCATGCGCTGTTCATCTTGATATGAGATCGCCAAGTCACGCACATAAGGTTATAATGCATGTATCTGGTGTACTCATATCAGACGGATAGTCATGCTGGGTATATTGGGCTTCGTCTATTTATACCCCAGTGTCACTTTGATAGCATGAGCTACTCTCTCACTCAATAATAATAATCCTTTCTATTATAGGCATAAGACCTGAAAATTTTGGGGAGGGGACTAGTCGGTTACATCGACCCCAGTATGTAGCTGGTACTTATTTGACCGACCCCGAAAGGATGAAAGGCAAAGTCAACCTCGACGGAATTTGAACTCAGAACATTAAGACGGGCGAAATGCCACAAAGCATTTCGCCCGGCGTGCTAACGATTCTGCTAGCTCGCTATAATAATAATACTCAATAATAATAGTAATGATGATAATAATAATCCCTTCTTCTAAAGGCACAAGGCCTGGAATTTTGGAGGGAGGGGTCTTGTTGATTACATCGACCCCAGTGTTTCATTGGCACTTAATTTATCGACTCCGAAAGGGTGAAAAGTAAAGCCGACCTCGGTGGAATTTAAACTCAGAACGTAGTGGCAGACGAAATACCACTAAGCATTTCGTCCGGCGTGCTAACGATTCTGCCAGCTCGCCGCCTTAATGATAATAATAATAAT
>NC_068984.1:53607900-53614311 GCF_001194135.2 Octopus bimaculoides
CACCAGGACTTACAAATATATATAACATACAGAAAATTGCACTACTGGGTACTGCACACATTCTACGCAAAACACTTTCAATACAGTAATCATAAGAGCACCACAGCAAACCACAGCACATACCCAAGGCGCACAGAGCTGCGCTCGGTAGTGAACTGAAAGCACGTTATAAAAATAAAACTACTGAAAATAATAATAATAATAATAATAATAATAATAATAATAATAATAATAATAATGACAGTAATGGTTTCAAATTTTGCCACAAGGGCAGAAATTTTGGAGGAGGGGACTAGTCGATTACATCGACCCCAGTGTGCAACTCTCTCTCTCTCTCTCTGCATATACATATATATATATGTGTGTGTGTGTGTGTGTACTGATTGCTTTCCTCGATGGCCTGAAACTATTCCTGTTCTGGACAATTTCAGCTAGAACGGTAGCGAAAGCATTCATTTTTATTTATTTATTTGTTTATTTATTATCACTTTTTTAAAAACTCTTACCTCAATAACTGCCGATAGAGTAGTTATTAAGGTAGGAACAAGATACCATCGCTTTGAGTGTACTCTTTTCACAGAGCGTCTAACCAGTAAGAAATTCTACATCTATTGGGTATGAAAACCCGCGTTTGACAGTCTATCATCCAGTCTCGAACGGAATGATAGAAGGTTTCCATTGTCATTAAAAAAAAAACAGCATTTAAATCGCACGGTGACACAGACAGATTGCTGGAATATCTGCCGATAATATTACTTGGCATAAAGCCATCGGCATAAGCCGAGCTTGATTTTACTCCAGCAGAATTAATATATGGCAGCAGACTGACTCTACCTGGACAGATGGTATTTGAAGATTCCAGTACAGTTTATTGTCTGTCCAATTATGTACATAGGCTACGATAATATATGTCTGATTTGCCAAAAACGTTAACAAGACAAGAAACAGTTAAAACATATGTTTCTATTGACATTAGTTCTTAGTCTCATGCTTTCATTCGAAACGATGCAATACAGAAACGTTTGCACATCCGTCATAACGGGCCTTATCGTATTTTGTGTGCTAATCGGAAATATTTTGTGATTGGTATGCATAGCAAACAAGAAACAGTCAGTGTGGACTTATTAAGAAAAGGCTTACATCGACTCGGATGCTTCACTCGCTAACCAACCTCTTGCTACTTTACAAAACCAGTCGAAGATTCACAAAAGCCTGTGAAAAGCCGAAGGCGGTTGAAGAGCGCATTGGCTTGCCAGATATGAACAAATATGTTGAATATAATTGTTTATTTAAACGCCGTATGTAAATAAACAGGTTTGTTTTTCGAAGCGCTGAAATGTATGGTAGAACAAGTAGAAAGATAAATTTTATTAAACGCATAGACGCACTCACATGCAGACTAAAAAAATGCAAGCATTCATAATTCATACATGCATCTCTTATTTTTGGATTCACAACAGTCGGTAAAGATTAGAAATAATATTCATTACTGAACATTACTTTGTTATACATTTTTGTATAGTATTACTTTTGTAATTTTAATAACTATTCTAAATAACAATAATTTTCTAAAGATCCTAAACTTTACGAACTGAACTTAACAAAACAATATCCTTTTTCTCTCCTGCTAATAGAAATTTGCATATTTAATCCATATTACAAGTTTATTTTTATTGTTATTGCATTCACTGAAACATCAACTTACACTTGCTCCAAGTCTTTTGATTTCGTTCATTTGTCTTACGACAAACGCACTGTATGGTCATTTCTGTAACAGATAGCCGTCCCATAATTCGAACTGGAAACGTCCTAGTTTGGAAGTGAAAACTGCTGGCGAATAATATTATTATATCCATTAATGTTGACCAGAGGAACAATCGTCTGCGATTATTAATACTCTCTTTGGTAATATTGGTTCCAAATTTTCACACAAGGCTAGCAATTTTGGAGTGGGGTGTAAGTTTGTTATATCATCCCCAGTGCTCAATTTGTTGTTGGCACTCCGTCGCTTACGACGTCGCGGGTTCCAGTCGATCCGATCAAATTTTGGCACAAGGCAAGCGGTTTTGAGGAAGGTTTAAGTCGATTACATCGACCTCAGTGCTCAGCTGGTACCCATTTTATCAACCTCGGAGGGGTGTAAGCAAAGTCGAGCTCGGTGGAATTTGAACTCAAAATGTAGAGGCGAACGAAACGGTAATAATTTTCCTTCTCCAACTTTCTCTCTTTCTCTCTAAAAGATCATTCTTGTAACCGGAGGCTCTGTCTTACATTTAAATGAAATCATTCCGCTATCATATTTCGCAATTTCATTATTTCTTAATTAACACACATAACTTGAATACGCCAAATTGTGTATTATGTATTTGAAAATGCTTAGTGTTATTAATAAACAATTAATAATCATAGCACAATTACACACATGTGCGTGGGTGTGTTTATGTATGTGTACGTGTATGTTTGTGTACGCGTGTGTGTGTGTGTATGTGTGCGTGCGCGCTGTAAAGTTTGAGTTGACTCTGCTCTCAGTATTGTGTTACTCCCACCTATATATGTTCCATTGTTATTCTTAAACTAACCTTAAAACAATAACCGTAATTTAGCCTTTACACACGCACACACGTGCGCGTGCACACGTAGAAACACGCATACAAGCTGCTTCTCCCTCTATCTACCTACATCTGTGTCTATCTATCTATCTATCTATCTATCTATCTGCCTATCTATAAACATTTACACACACACACACACACACACACAGAGTTTGTTTGTATGTGTGTGTGTGCATGCGCGCTCGCATACTAGTCCCTGTGAGCACTAGAAAATTAATTCTAACGTCAATTTCTCAATCCTCTCTTCTGTGGTTAAATTTATAAGACAATGAATACTATTTCAGTTTCTTTTATACAAAATATACTCAGATAATGAAACAATGATGGTTACTCTACCTGGTTGTTCGACCCACAAGAAATAGCAACCAAATTTTACTCAAAGAATACTCCATTATCTTAAAATAAACAACATTGAATAGCATAGTATGACAATCAACTGTTTGGGAAGACGGTGATGGTTACAGTTAGATATCATTTGATCTTAGGTTTGCTTGATCAGGCTGTGTTAGGTGAAAATAACAATATCATCGAGGGCGACAGTAACAGTAACAACAGCAACAAAAGACAATATCAGTAACATTTCTAGATAATTAATTGGTGAAGCTTTATACAAGTGACAGCTTCGATGACAACCTGCATCGTAGATCTGGAAATGATTTTCATTGGATCTTACAAATAACTCCTAATGAATTGAAGTGCTGCATTGTCAGATAAGCTGTTGATATATACTCCGAACGCCATTGTATTTAAACTAATCTCCGGGGAAATGTAGATTGCTGTTGAATCTATTTCAACTTCCCATGACGATTAAAAAACAATACTGTATCAGTATTATTGTTTCACACTGTTTTATTAATCTAAAACTTTACAAAATTCCAATGCTACAGGGGATATTGTAATTAGGCTTCTCTTCATCTTAAACTGTTATTTATTACTGTTGACAGAAAGGAAAAAAAAAGCCGCTGCAAAGAATTATGTCCCTAGTTCCTTTGTGAATGCCTAAGATCAGGAAACTCTTTTCAATAAAATTGCGGAAAGTACTTAAAAATTCCGGAACGAATATAAATGTCATAAAACTTTTTAATATTTCCCCATTTCGTATTTGGTTCTGATAATGTTGGCACATTAATTACTGTTAAAGGTCAATAATATATGCCAGTAAATAGAATATACTGACTTAAAATATAAGTTTTTATCATGAAATAACATAAGTTTGATTTAGTATCGAGGGGAAGAATAATGAATTCTGACGGAATGTTTAACTTCTGGACACAGAATTTGCATGTGTTTTATATATTTAGCTGTTAAGTCATTTTCTGTGCCTAATCATTTATTCATTAAACACGTCATGATCTTCTGATCGATAAAATGCCATTATCAATCAAATAGTAGATAATAATCTTTAATCAAATTCTTAGAATTCCGTCTAAATGTTTAACTTTTATCAAGTATTATACTTAACACTTCCTCTTTATTCTCCGTGAACCATTTCGCCCCACCCCATTCCATGTTGTTTTCGGACCTATCATATTTAAGGTTACTTTATTTGGTATATTTATTCATTATTAAGACGATATGATGGAATTTGTAAAAGACTTGGATACAATTTTGGTAAACCGAGCGACCTCGAGAAGAAATTCCTGTACTTTTTTCTCGTCTAACTTCTTGCATCCGTTGTGGTCATTAACAGAATCTGAAAACGTACAGAAAAAAAACTGACTGTGGAGGATGTGTAACATATCTAGATTGTCAAACTGCATCCTATGCACTTCATCATTGCATGTCGGACTATGCAGTATGGTTCTCAGTTGGGTGGTGGTATTGTACAACTAGAAAAAAACAAAACGAACAATTATCTTTGGGCATGCCGCCCAGTCATTCGACCGACTGAGTATTCAGGATGCTCTATCAAGGTTACACAACAGCAACATCTTTGTATTTAATATTTTCTTAAAATCCTTAGAAGAATTGATTTTGTTTAATTTATTAAAATAAGAAATCTATTACTGAAGACCCATTTACAAGGTAAACGAAAATCGAGATACATGTAGTTTATAAAATATATCTGATTGTTCTGAACATGCTTGCACTTTAGCTATATTTAGCAGTTTGTTCAAACACGTAAACACTGATCGCTTATGATATAGACCAGCCAAAATTAGATGCTATTATTTTGCATCTGCATTCTTCTCATTCATTTCAACAACCCCACCGAAGATATGGACGTTTTATTTTGACATGAAATTACGAAAATTGGCTTTATCCGAGAAATATGCTGCAATATAGAATGAGGTGAATAGGAAACTCTTTTGTAACAAATAGCTTCCGGTGAAAAGCTTGTCTTAAGTTAATAACACAGAAGCACAGTTATAAATTTACACCTGTTGTGAGTGAATATACAAAATGTTCACTTAAGTGAGAGAAAAAATGTTAACCTAATGTCACAGTTTAGTTTAACCTTCCTTTTTCGGGAGTCGATTATCATCTATATAGAAGGGGCGACAAGAAAACTCAAGGTTTGATGGATTCAATCAATCCAAATGATATAACTAGTTAACTTTTAAATAAATCAAGAGGAATGTAGAACATTGTACAGCAGAAGCAATTCATAGGCTGCTAAAATTCTCAGTTATTACAACTTCAATTTCCCTAATGCTTCTAATACTCCATAAAAAAGATATAATGCTGCATAGTCTTGCTCCTTATACACAAAATACATTTGAGGATTTGTGTCAATGCTAAATTAATAATTAGGAAAGGTATACCCAGGCGTGTCATTAAAAGTCGGAAATAAGGGTTTATATTTTGGTTAAACATTCGAGTATTAATAAGATGCTTTATAAAATTTTTATAAAAATACTGCATTAATAAAAAAAAATGCTGCAGTGTTGTTGTTTAATCCTAAACCAGGTCTGCGAATGAAGAGAGCTGTAATTACGGCCATTTGTTCCCATTTGTTTTACTTGTGCCCATTTGGTTTACTTGTCAGTAAGAGACTTTATTGTCTAATATTCCCATTTTTTAAGATTGTCAGAGTGTGGTTTTATATAAATCCTGCAACTTCACGTGATTACTGGTCATATCACTTCGATTTGTCACTAGCTATTGATCACAGAGGCTTAGCGGGTGGTACTCATGTTGTACAAGCGTTTATATCCACTGACGTACAGATGTATCTTCATCGATGACTTCATTTTTCATTTGTCATTTGTCATTCCATCTACAAGCCTAGCAAGCTAGAAGCGCTCAGTTACAGAGCAGCAGGACTGACTAGTCATTTGAGAGATCATGGACAAAAGTCACAAATGCCATTGACAACCAAGAAGCACAAGGAGACAGCTTCACCACATAAGTTTATTTTCCTTCACCCAACGTGGATATTTAAGATGAGGAAATCTCTGACGTAATAACTGTGAATTCCTATGCATCCAATGACGTAGACCAGTTCTTTTCGATCAAAAACATACGTTGTTTAGAGAGCGGGAGTGACCCAGTTTCAGGCACAGGTAGCGCTTGATTCATAACATCCCTATTAACATTTTGATTTTGTGTTGCATACTATGGCTGGTCGCAGCCGAAAGAAGGCAAAACACTTGGGGAAAAATTCCGTGATTTAATGAAGGCATGTGTCAACATGGGTGATAAGCTCTCTTAACTGTAAGAGGAATTTATCGTTTCCACATCTGTGCATAATAGAGTAAATCCCTAACAAGACTGAAAAGCCACATCCCTGTTGCTCATGTTTAAGAGAACAATCAAACGATAACATTCTGTCTGTCTGTATGTATGTATTCATATG
>NC_068984.1:53614411-53616439 GCF_001194135.2 Octopus bimaculoides
TGTTTGTGTGTGTGTGTTTGTGTGCCTGTGTATATTCACCGGCACACACGCACGCGCGCATACACACACGTACACACGCACACACATAAACACATATGTGTATATGCACACATTTGAGCACACAGATGTTTAAAGAAAGTGGAAAAATAATACTCGAATATTAAAGGTAGAGTAAAATTGTGTTTTATCGAAACTGAAAGGTATTCACCAGCTAGTGTGAGAGAAACACGAGAAGAAAGAGAGAGATACAACGACACACGCAAAGATACAGACGATAGATATAGAGAATGCTGTGAAACTGAATATATATATATGAAGTTATCGCTGCTTTTGTCTGCCCCAAGCCAAGCCTGAAACCAGCTGTGATTATTCCATCATTTTTCAGGCACCAAGTAAAGCATGATTTAGAGATTTCGTCGATATTTCTAACAGGTCCAGTGAGAGACCTCCTTGTTGGCTCGAAGCCATACTTATATTTCCTTTAGCGAACTCAGTGAACGACTAGATATGATTCACTCCCTCTTGTAAATATGTACGGAAGTGTACATCTTTGTACATCTTTGTGTGTGTGTCAGTATCCGTAAAATGATAAGATCTCATACTTGCTTATTTGATTTATTTTTGTTCGTTGCCTTTGAAATCTGTTTTAAATGCTCAGAGAAAACAAAACTAGATTTATTGCTGCAGAAAGTTTATTTCAGTTTGTTAGATTCCACATTAAATCTTCGATTTCCGAATTAATCACATATTGAGAAAACATACTCCGACAAAGGATATATATTAACATAATCTGTTTTCAGCAAAATTTTTGTTATAATGTTTGAATGTATTGTTCAATATTTTTATTGATAAAATCATTGAAGTTATCTAAATGAAAAATACAAAATATGAAATGAAATAGAATATTTTATAGAATCTCATTTATTCAAATACTGTTTTTTTATCGATAAAATCATTCTCTCTTATTTAAACAGTCACAACTGAAATAGATTTATACAGAAGTGGAGCAATTTTTACTATTTATTCCAATGCATTTAGCAAACCTATTTTGTTGATGCCAGTAGGTGTGTGTGTTGGCACTCCGTCGCTTACGACGTCGAGGGTTCCAGTTGATCCGATCAACGAAACAGCCTGTTCGTGAAATTAACGTGCAAGTGACTGAGCATTCCACAGACACGTGTACCCTTAACGTAGTTCTCGGGGATATTCAGCGTGACACAGTGTGACAAGGCTGACCCTTTGAATTACAGGCACAACAGAAACAGGAAGGAAGAGTGAGAGAAAGTTGTGGTGGAAGAGTACAGCAGGGTTCACCACCATCCCCTGCCGGAGCCTCGTGGAGCTTTAGGTGTTTTCGCTCAATAAACACTCACAACGCCCGGTCTGGGAATCAAAACTGCGATCCTATGACCGCGAGTCCGCTGCCCTAACCACTGGGCCATTGCGCCTCCTGCCAGTAGGTATATATAACCAAATCGAAAAAAACTCGATACTGTCGCTCGACCAGCTTGCTACATTTTCTCAAAACCTATTCCCGCATTCTTGAAAATAAAAGGAAGGACATTAGAACACATTAACCAATGTAGTCCTAGATATGCAAATTACCAATGGAATGGTCCCAGCTGGAACGCATTTGATGATAGATCTGCTGCGCCAGGAGCTAAGTAACGACGTCGACGATACAACGAAGATGATCAATGAAATGCAAACGAGCTTACGAAGGAGCATCACCATGGTCACTCGACGTGGTAAATATAGCAGCCAGATCTTCCTCAGATTATACTCAGCTATCTTGATAAAAATGAAAAAGATAACGTCGATAACATTATATAAAAAAAATACAACTGTTTTGAAAAGCAGCGCTTGCATTATCCTGTATGTATGTATGTATGTTTGTATGTTTGTATGTATGTATGTATGTATATATGTATGTATGTATGTATGTACGTATGTATGTATGTATGATGTGTGTGTGAGTGTGTGTGTGTATATATATATGTATATATATATATATATATATATATATAT
>NC_068984.1:53617018-53621653 GCF_001194135.2 Octopus bimaculoides
ATATATATATATATATATATATATATATATATATATATAAATAATATATATACACACATATACATATATATACATATACATACCTACAGGAGTGGGTGTGTGGTAAGCAGCTTGCTTACCAACCACATGGTTCCGGGTCCATACGACAAGTTTCTTTCAGTTTCTACCTACCAAATACTCTCATAAGGCTTTGGTCGAGTTTAGGCTATAGTAGAAGACACCTTCTCAAGGTGCAGCGCATTGAGATTGAACGCAGAACCATGTGGAAAGGAAGCAAGCTTCTTATCACATAGTCACGCTTGTACACATACACATAAATCCACACACGAACGCGCGTGCAAATGATATAATAATTCTTCGTATAATAAATCTTCATGTGCACGGTGAACAGCGCAAATAAAAACGATGATTTACATACTCATCCTCAATACGTTAGATTCAAATATGAATACGCGAATCGCTGCTGTATTTCGTCATCGGAGAAGAATTTCTTTCAGACGTATTCACTAGCACAAGGAGATTTTGGAAATCCAGGCTCGGCAACACCTAAACACACATTCGTCTGAAAGGAGAAATACACTAGCGATTAGAGTTTTCACTTTCAAGTTTCGAATCTGCCGGAATATATCCAGAGTGAATATGTAATTCTTTGTGTGTACATATATGTGTGTATGATTGTGCGTGTATGTATACGATATGTACATACATATATACATATACATGTATACATATGCATATATGAACAGCTGGATGGATGGATGGTTGAATGGATGGATGAATCCATAGATGCAAATAGGCATTGCCCATAGAGTTCTATTCAACCGTTTCTGATGATGGTGATGATGATGATATTCTTTTATTCTTTTATTTGTTTCAGTCATTTGACTGCGGCCATGCTGGAGCTCCGCCTTTAGTCGAACAAATCGACCCCGGGACTTATTCTTTGTAAGCCTAGTACTTATTCTACCGGTCTGTAAGCAAGCTGCTTACCACACACCCACCCACTCCTGTAGGTATGTATATGTATATATATGTATGTATATATATATATACATATATATATATATACTCTTTTACTCTTTTACTCTTTTACTTGTTTCAGTCATTTGACTGTGGCCATGCTGGAGCACCACCTTTAGTCGAGCAAATCGACCCCGGGACTTATTCTTTGTAAGCCTAGTACTTATTCTATCGGTCTCTTTTGCCGAACCGCTAAGTGACGGGGATATAAACACACCAGTATCGGTTGTCAAGCAATGCTAGGGGTGACTAACACAGACACACAAACACACACACATATATATATACATATATACGACGGGCTTCTTTCAGTTTCCGTCTACCAAATCCACTCACAAGGCTTTGGTCGGCCCGAGGCTATAGTAGAAGACACTTGCCCAAGATGCCACGCAGTGGGACTGAACCCGGAACCATGTGGTTGGTAAGCAAGCTACTTATCACATATATATATATATATATATTATTTATATATATATATATATATATATATGTACTTACATATATACATACATAAATATGTATGTATGTATGTACGTATGCACGCATGTATGTATGTTTGCATGTATATATATGTATGTATGTATGAAATATATCTTACACATACATATTTAACGGAGAATGGGATCCTGGGAATCCAATTCTGTTCAGCTCGAACACCAAATTCAGTACTGGAAAGGAGAAGTTTGTGCGATTACTTTTATTACAAATAGTGACTGTCAGCTTTCAACCAGAGTAACAAAATGACATGAAAATCAAGTCTTCTATGAAATGGCTACAACTCCAATATGAAATTTCCGTTATTGTGGAATAAAGCCAACTACTTTTCGTTGCTAATCTAACGTCCTGACTACTGAAGAAAAATTTTTTTGCGCACTAACCGAAATTTTAACCAAGAAATGAAGTACAGTTTGTAGATTTATGACTTCTTTTATTGAAGTTAGAGCCAAATATTGCAAAGCTTGCTGCTGGTCACCAGCTAAAGGGATTACATTAATAAACAATTCCTTTTATCTTGATTTATTGCTAGTTTAGTTTGCTTTTATAGTTATTCTTATATGACTAAATATTAATAAACAGTATCTGCAACAATATTTTAACTACATTAAACAATGTACTTGTTATTAAGTAAAATAATAAACCCGTTTGCTTTATTTTCAGTTTCATTACAACCATTACCTTTAGCTATTAAGCTTAAAAGTTTGAGTGGGTGAGCTTTTTTGGTAAGTGTACAAGTCTTTTAGGTAGATGTTTAGTAACAAGCTACAAAACACTGACCTACTATGTCCTTCCATTTCATAAGATGGTATGGTGCGGATTTGGAGGAAATATAGTGGCTATTTCTGGCCACTCGAACGATCGAGTTGAGACTTCCTTAGTTGGCACTTTTGAAGGCTTTGTCTGTTGAGTATATGCTGGGAATGCAAGACTGTTGTTTCCTTAGTATCTGCAGAGATTATGTCTTGATGCTGCTGAAGGAAACTTGGTTGATATGTTCCTTTTAGAGAATATTCTGAAGGTCTCTCATGTGCCTAGTGTAAGGTGTTTAGCCGGTTTTATGTGAATGATATGTTTGTGTGAAATCAGAAGGATCGAGGTGTAGTACTCAGAGAAAGGAAGTGAAGAAAGACGGTGGGATTGAAAGTATGAAGGGGAATAATGAAGTGCGGTAAGGTAATAATGGCTATAGACTTAACTAGTGAAAAAAAAAAAAAGCTCTAACGCATTAACGTATGGTTGTACCTGAACAAGAAAGCTAGACATGCAAATCTTTGTAATACACATGCGCATTCATACAAAAGCGTTAACTCTCATAAAAATCTCATTTTTTTATATATATTAAAAAAAAAAAACCGGGAAGGAAGGCATTGTGATGAAAGGAATAGAAACAGTCCAGCGTTCACTAGATCTCTGTGTGGTCGTTTGATCTGATGAAAATAGTAACCAATCACCTTGAAATGTTATCCGACCATCTAAGAAAAGAAGTACTTATTGAATAATGTAATCATGGATGCATGGTGTTAAGGGGCGGAGAGGAAGACGTGACGACTCGGGCTGGGACGCTTATGTTCACAAGTTTACTTAATCAGGAGCGATACAATTTGGGGGTTAGACAACAGCAACAGCAGCAGCAGCAGCAGCAGCAGCAACAGCAGCAGCAGCAGCAGCAACAGCAGCAGCAGCAGCAGCAGCAGCAGCAACAACAACAACAACTTCAACTGGTTACAGACATTCTAAAGGTGAAGATGGTAAATCTCTCCTATTATATATAAATCCTTGAAAGTTTGTGGAATGCCAATGAAATCGCTTCTCAGATTTACAGAGTTCTGGAAAGATAGAGCTATACATACATACATACATACATACATACATACATACATACATACATACATACATACATACATACATACATACATATGTACGTATGTATATATATATATAAAACCTAAGCAAAGAAATCGTATTAATAGCTATAGGCATTGCGGAAGGAAGTGTGTTATATGAGAGTCAGCGGAACTTGAAAAATGGATTGGCAAATTGCCATCGAGACGATGAGTGTGGTGAATGTTTTTAGCAAAACGATGAGTATATTAGCATCAAAAATTATCAGAGTACCAGCTGAGCATTCATATTTCATTGTAAAAGGATACAGCAGTCAGTTTGAAATAGTTTTTACTGCATAACAAACGTTAGGTAAGTATAATCTATAGTGAGAGTGAACGCAAATGAATAGAAAAAAAACAAAAAAAAATCCCGAAGTCTGCGAATACTCTTTAGTAAATAATTTAAATTTCTAATTTTACCAATGTTGCTAGTATATAGTGTTTTGAACGAATTTTAACCGAATTATAGCATTATCTAAAAATTTCAGTAAAAAAAAAAAGAAAAAAGGAAGAAAAATACTGGAATACAGACATTCGAAGAATGATTATATCTGGCATTCGAAGATAGGAAAATGAAGAAGAATAAAAATATTTCGAAAGTCTATCAAATTATGTCACACAGTATGTGAGCTGTGCGCAAGGAGATAAATTTTGTATAGTATAGACATTGCAATAAAATGTACATAGATGAAGAAGCTGTTGGAAAAGCAGGAACTATAGTAATACATCATTATATATGAATGATAATAAGGCGGCGAACTGGCGATATGCTTAGTGCGTCGGACAAAATGCTTAACTGCATTCCTTCCATTTCTTTACGTTGTGGGCTCACATTCCACTAAAATCGACTTTACCTTAGAGGGTCAGTAAAAATAAAGCCCAGTCAAGTGGTGCTGTCGATGTAAACGACTTGCCCCTTCCCTGGTCTCGTACCTAAATTTGAAACCACTATATGTTAATGACAATAATGTGTTTTTATTTTTTAATTTTAATAATACATTGTTGCAGGCATGGATGCCTAGATAAGAAGCTTACTTTGTAACCATGAGGTTTCGGGTTCAGTCCCACTGTGCAACACCTTAGGCAGGTGCTTTCTACTACAAACCCCGGGCTGACCAGTGCCTTCTGAGCGAATTTGATAGACGGGAACTGGGTGGAAGCCCGTCATATATATATATATATATTTAAAAATTTAAGGAATGGAGAAAACGCATGTTAACATGCGTTTTCTCCA
>NC_068984.1:53621944-53622747 GCF_001194135.2 Octopus bimaculoides
TATATATATATATATATATATATATATATATATATATATATATATGTATGTGTGTGTGTGTGTGTGTGTGTGTGTGTGTGTGTACTAACACACGTCTGTGTGTTAGTATCAAGTGACAATGCTTCACGTTGTAAGTTAAGTCACGGTTAACTGAAAGTATTCAGTCAACATGACTGGTCTTAGCGACTATCCTCTATCAATCAAGTCCTATCCTAAACATATACGGATTTGATCCATGAACTCCCTATAAAAATAGGACAAGCTTCAAACACTATTCAGAAGCAAGACAGTTGCGACATAAGCTACGTCTTTCAATTTCAATGTTTTGAAAATCAGTGTTCACTGTGAAACCGGTTAAATCATTAAATATGATAAGAAAATATTTTAGCTATTCTCAGTGACTTTTCAACTTTTATTTATCATATATATATATATACTTATGTTTTGTGCCAAATAAACACACACACTATGTATTCGTTCTTCATTCGTTTATTACTGTTCTTATTCTCTAACTCAGGTCCGTTGTTCGGAAATCTTTCGTCACACATCTGTGACCTCTTCAGTGACACTTTCAACCTCAAGAGATTGAAATAAGTAGAGCAAGAGCACTGATGAAGACGGAAAGTGTCGCTGAAGAGTTAGAATAAGAACAGTAATAAATAAGTGAAGAACGAATATATAGTGTGTGTGTTTATTTTGTTAAAAAAAAACAAAACGACCATCCCGAAATACAATATCTGTTTCAACACACGATTTCACTTCAGGAATCTTGCAACACAAATTCATATATATATATATATATA
>NC_068984.1:53622858-53629033 GCF_001194135.2 Octopus bimaculoides
TCAAAACTTTTTTTATTTCATTGGTCGTCTTCGATCGACCAATGCCATATAGTGTACTTTCAAAATATAGTATGCTTGCTGCAGTTGTTGAGCATAAAGGTTAGCATTTGCAGCATTACCATCAAGAATAAATTCAAAGTCCAACATCCGGATATAGCTGTCAGAGATAAAGTAAAAAATTCTTTCTAATCGATGTATCAATACCAACAGATGACAATGTTTCTCTAAAAAAAAGGGAGAAACTTTCAAAATACAAAGATCTGGAAATAGAGGCAACTCGAATGCAGAGTCTAAAAACAGAAACAATTCCCATCATAGTAGGCGCATTAGGTATGATAAAAAAATATTCACACAATTTCATAATAAAAACCCCAGGACTAACAAGTATATATAACATACAACAGGTTCTGAAGCCTGGCAAAACAACCACAGATTTCTCTTATTAAGATTGTAAAAATAGATCCACTTTTCATTTCCATTTAGAATTTGATGCCAAAAATGAATCTCGCGAGGATTTGCCAGCAGTTGCTTGCAAATGTTCACTCGTAGTCCATTGGTCAGTTTTTAAGGAAATTCTCGATATCCATTGTTCACAAGGCCGATTTGTGGTGCGTTGTGAAGGAATAACTTCTACTGTCAATGTACGAGCGCTTGTGATTGGTTGTTGCTCAATCATTTCTAGAAAAGCCTCATCTTCCACGACAGAAGGTTTCCCTGACCTTGGCTTTTCTTCGAATCTGAAGTCATCTTCCTTAAAACGTCTGAACAAGTTTTGTGCCACACGTTCGTTGACATTTCCAGAGTGGTCCACGTCATTAATTTTTTTGCTGCTCTCCATGCACTCACTCCTATTTTCTACAGTTAGTGTAAAATGGATTTTCGTACTAAATGTTTACCAGTCATTGTCAAAGCAGTAAAAGAAAGGATAAGCTGTTAATGATTATATGTTATAATCGTATACGAAAATAAAGAATAAAGAATTCCACAACGATTGCGCAAGTTGTAATCAAATTAATGATTTAAAATGGAGACAAAAGTTGTCAAAATTCGTTATAGAAAATCTGAAAAAGTTTTAACTCAATTTGGTATGTATGTATGTATGTGTGTATGTATGTATGTATGTATGTATGTATGTATGTATGTATGTATGTATGAAATGACCAAAAAGATGTAGTGAAAAGAAGTACAAGAAACTGCAGAATATGTGGAGATGGAGAAGAAACAATAAATTATATTGTTTCTGGCTGCCCAGTCCTAGTTAAAAAGGAATATATTCACAAACATAACAGAGTTGGGATCTATATACAGTGGAAGCTATGCTAACACTATAGAACAATAACAGCAAAAAAGATGGTATAGGCACACGCCAGAAAAGATCACAGAAAATGGGAAAGCAACCATACTCTGGAATATGCCAATACACACAAATAAAGAAATTGAGGCCAATAGACCGGATATAGCTGTCAGAGATAAAGTAAAAAATTCTTTCTAATCGATGTATCAATACCAACAGATGACAATGTTTCTCTAAAAAAAAGGGAGAAACTTTCAAAATACAAAGATCTGGAAATAGAGGCAACTCGAATGCAGAGTCTAAAAACAGAAACAATTCCCATCATAGTAGGCGCATTAGGTATGATAAAAAAATATTCACACAATTTCATAATAAAAACCCCAGGACTAACAAGTATATATAACATACAGAAAATAGCACTACTAGACATCGTAAAACACTTTCATTACAGTAAAAATAAGAGAATCACAACAAGCCACAATACACACCCAAGGCACAGAGCTGCGCTCAGTAGTGCAGTGAAAGCTCGTGATAAAAATAAGACTACTGAATATTAATAATAATCCGTTCTATTGAAGGCACAAGAGTTGAAATTTGCAGGGAGGGATAAGCAGATTACATTAACCCTAGTGCTTGACTAGTACATATTTTATCGATCCAATAAGAATGAAAAGGCAAAGTCGACATCGACGGAACTCGATCACAGAACGTAAAGATGGATGAAATGACGTTAAGCATTTTGCCTGGCTTGCTAACGATTCTGTCGCATCACCGCCTTGTGGTAAATATGCAAGTTGTGAACAGTGAAGAGAATGGACGTGATACCAATAGTAATTGGCGCGCTTGTAACTATCATCACTCAGCTACCAACATAACTCAAAAAGATTGGTACACATGTAATGATAGATCATCTATAAAGAACAACCTTGCTTGGAACTGCAACAGTACTTCGCAGGATTCTTGAAGCATGATCAGTAAACAAGTGTTATCTTAATCTGTTGGTTGTGGACAGCTGTCACTTGCCATTATACCCAGCAAAATAAGCTGAGAGTTCATCAAATAATAATAATAATCCTTTCTACTATAGGTACAAGGCCCGAAATCGGGGGAGGGTTATAGTCGATTACATCGACTCCACTACTCGACTGGTACTTTTTCATCGACACCGAAAGGATGAAAGGCAAAGTCGACCTCAGCGGAATTTCAACTCAGAACGTAAGGATTGCTAGGCATTTTGCCCAGCGTGCTAACGACTCTGCAAGCTTGCCGCCTAGATAATAACAATAATAATAATAATAATAATAATAATAATAATAATAATAATAATAATAATAATAATAATAATGATGATGATGATGATAATAATAATAATAATAATAATAATAATAATAATAATAATGATGATGATGATGATAATGATAATAATAATAATAATAATAATAATAATAATAATAATAATAATAATAATAATAATAATAATAATGTTAATAATAATAATAATCACAGCAAACCACAGCACATACCCAAGGCACATAGAGCTGCGCTCGGTAGTGAAGTGAAAGCACGTTATAAAAACAAAACTACTGAACAATAATAATAAGAAGAACGATTATAATAATAATAATAATAATAATAATAATAATAATAATAATAATGATAATAATAATAATAATAATAATAATAATGATAATAATAATAATAATAATAATAATAATAATAATAATAATAATAATAATAATAATAATAATGGCGCTGGTATGAGAAACGCCAACGTTTCTTTGAACAAAACAAATAGTTCAACTTCAACCTCAAGAACTTGGCAAAAATAAAATAGAGATCAGTGCAGCACCAACAGCAGAAGTGGAAGAATTTTGGAAAGAAATATGGTCGGCGAAGGGACAACCTCAACAAAGATCTATGAAAACAACGAACACAGCACCTGAACAACTCTGAACCCCTGTAACAACTGAAGAGGTCACCCAAGCACTGCAAACACTTATCACCTGGAAGGCACCCGGGCACGACAAGATCCCCAACTTCTGGCTAAAATATCTCACAGAAACACATAAAACGCTGGCTGGGAAATTTAATAAAATACTAGCAGAGCCAGAGACAATGCCTGAATGACTCACGCAAGGAAAAACTATCCTAATTCCCAAATCCACTGAAATGGCAAACCCACAAAATTACAGACCAATAACTTGTCTCCCTACAATTTACAAAGCCTTTACTGCAATATCGCAGAGAATGAGAAAACATTAGGAGGAAAAATAACATGTTTCCAGAAGAGCAGAAGGGATTCTGCAAGGGCTCATACGGTTGTAAAGATCAGCTACTGATCACTAAAGCCATAACTGAAGACAACCGCAGAAAGAAGAATGGTCTAAGTATGGCCTGGATCGATTAACAAAAGGCTTTTGATAGCATCCCCCACACATAGATCCCAGAAACACTAGCCATGAACAAGGTAACACCAATAATCATAAAATATATAAAGCATTCCAGGGACTCATAAAAACCAAACCCGTCCACATTAGAAGAGGAATATTCCAGGGAGACACGCTCTCTCTACCACTTTTCTGATTGGCACTGACATCTTTAACTGACATGCTTAGCAAACTGGATGTGGATACAAATGTTACGGCTAAACAATCAGCCACCGCTTATATATGGATGATCTAAAACTGTACGCTACAAATGATAAACAGTTGAAAACATTACTACAGACAGGACGTGTATTTACCAAAAAAACAATGAACAGGAAATTTGGCTTAGGGAACATGTGCCAAAGCAACCTTGAAAAGGGGAAAACTAGTTAAGAGTAAAAATATCACACTAAATAAAGCAAATGAAATAAGAGAATTAGACCAAAGCCAGACATACAAATATTTAGGAATCAATGGACTAGATACGATACAACACACTCAAATGAAAGATAAGATAAGAAAAGAATACTATAGACATGTTAGATTCATACTGAAAACAGCTCAATGCAGAAAACAAGATAATAGGTATCAACACTCTAGCCGTCCCAGTTATAAGTTACAACAACAATATTCTTAACTGAACTCTAAATGAACTAATCAAAATAGACAGGAAAAATAATGAACTAATCAAAATAAACAGGAAAAATAATGACAGGATTTAGGATGCACCACCCAAAATCTGACATATAAAGGTTATATATCGAAGGTGGTAGAGGCCTTATACAGCTAGAAACTTATTACAAAATAACCACCATAGGATTACCGAAATACCTACTTCAGAAGCAAGGAAAACTAATAAAAATAGCCACAAAACGCTAACAAAACAAAAAAATGTTTTCAGTCTTAATGGAAGCTGACAAATACAAAAAAGAAGTCATAGCACCTGAGAACTATGAAGAAAAAGAAGAGACAACAAAAGCTGTAAAACAACTGAAATCGAAACTAAAACTGGAACAACTGGTACAACTCCGTCAAGCGCCCTACGACGCTGTCGAGCGGCATGGATCTGAGGGTCTACTGAAAGAACAAAAGACAGACACCTCTTCGGTTAAGCCCTTGTTGACTTTTTAAAGTTCTATTTGAAAAGGAAAATGAGGGCTGAGGGAGAGATGCTGCCTCCCTGTAAAGTTATTGAAAGATGAGTGAATGGGGCAAGAATGGTCTACGTGTGTGCGCAAACTTTAAACTGGAGCTAGTAGGATGGAGACAATGGATGGAAGATCGTGCCTTCGGTGATTGTGGTGACTAAGAGTCTGTGGGATTTCTTGTTTATTCCTGGGTAGTACTCCCCACCCTACTGAAAATTGAATATTTTCCTATATTATCTCTGAACCCAATTTCTGTTTTGGTAGTAAGATGTACAAAAAAATTTCAGAGTATGTGATACATTCAACAGCGGAGATGCAAATAACCTTCTATCTATCTATCTATCTATCTATCTATCTATCTATCTATCTATCTATCTATCTATCTATCTATCTTTGAGTGTATATGTAAGTATGCATGTGTGCGGTGGGGGGCTGTTGTGTTTGTGTGTGTATACATACATACATACATACAGCCAGTCAGCCAGCCAGCCAGCCAGATAACCAGCCAGATAACCAGACATGCATTTCTGTCTGCGTTATTTTCAAAGATTGTTAACACTAATATTATGTTTACTCAATATTTCCCAACATCAATCAATGTTAAAGTTTATTTACATGAAAACTTAACACATTTAGTAGGTTTCTCAGTTACCGTTTCCTGCCGTGCTTTTTCCCAGCATGTCGAACTTTTCCGAGTAATATGGAATTTCTTCTGACATTTAGACATTTAAGAGGCTCGTGTTTATTTTCCAATTGATTCATATAATCGACAGTCTTTTACGTTCTTGTTTGGCAACTTCAAAGACTATGTAATCAATGATTTTTTTCCCTTTATATATATAGATTTACATGCATACATACATGCATACATACATGCATACATACATACTTATTCCACCCGATAAAGCGTCCACACACGGCTGTTGTTGAAAAACGTTCAACTATATAATAACTGTAAAGAATGATCTTCTATAATAATATATGAATATATGAATATAGTCAGAAATTTAGAGCTGGTGCGCGGTGCAGAAAAAAATGTTGTGATCTACTATTAAAGCCTGTTATCTTCCATCTTTGTGTTATATTAAACACACGTGTGTGTGTGTGTGTGTATGCACAGACATCTATATATGTACACATAGAGAGTCTCTCTCTGTCACATACATGTATGTATATATGTATGTATGTATGTATGTATGTATGTATGTATGTATGCATGTATGCGTGTATGTGTATATATATATAGATATGTATATATATGTATACATATATGTATATATATATGTATATATATATATATATATATA
>NC_068984.1:53629137-53641402 GCF_001194135.2 Octopus bimaculoides
TGTGTGTGTGTGTGTGTGTATCTTACACCAGAGTAAGCACATAAATGTGAAACAAGGTCGAAGAAAAATAGTACTCGAATACCGGAGGTAGAGTAATATGGTTTATTAATAAAGCTGCAAAGATATCGCAAAAACTATTACTCAGAGTTTCACGTTCCCGTTCGCCGGACAGTTTTAGTTGATCCATTCTCGATCAAAACTGTCCGACGAACGGGAACGTGAAACTGAGTAACAGTTTTTGTGATGTCTTTGCAGCTTTATTTATAAAGTATATATATATCTCAGGAAGTTAATTGTTATCACCAATCATACAGTGTCCATTGGTTTCGCACTTATAAAGCAGTGAAAGAGAACTTGGAGCTATGTGATTGGGAAGCAAGCTTCTTACCAAACAGCCATGCGTGCACCTAGGAGACACACTTAATTGTTGGGAAAAAAAATCTCTTCTCCTCAGATGGAATCTAACGTAGTTCTTTCCTACAGCTCTACGATTAAAGGCATGCTAGTCGTAACCACCTCGTTGATTAAGAACTCTGCTTAGCCTATGTTATTGAGTTTATTTCATTCTACAATAGGCACAAGAGATGAAATTTTAGGGGAGGTGTCTAGTCGGTTACGTTGACCCTTCTGATCAACATGTAATTTGGTTGCTAGCTCTAGCCGTTCCAGCGGTCAAGAATAGGCTCCTTCAGCTTGCTCTAATTTAAGTTTCATTCGTAGGGGAACTTAATTTCAACTCTGTAAGGTAAAGCAGCTGTCACAGCATATTTATGAGCATTGATAGGGGAGTTATGAAATACAAGTCCTTATTTAAGGCTCGCCAATAGAACTGAGAATAATTTGCTAAAATAAACCAAACGAAATATGCATACACATACATACACGTATACATGTAATCGACTAGTCTCTACCTCGAAATTACTGGCCTTGTGCCAAAACGTGAAACTATTTTGTAAACTCAGATAGAAGCGGCGAACTGGCTGAATCGTTACCACGTAGGACAAATTGCTTAGCGATATTTCTTCCGGATCTACGTTCAAATGCCGCTCAAGTCAACTTTGCTTTTCATTCTTTCAGGGTCGATTAAATAAGTGCCAGTTGAGCACCGGGGTCACTGTAATCGATTTGTCCTTCTCCTCAGAATTGCTGGCCTTGAGCCTATAATAGAAAGAATACTATAACACCGAGTAAACTCTGATGGAGCATAATTATGATTAAAGGCGTCGCACATGTAAAAATCTCGTCATTTTCCAGTCAGTACATCTGGGAGTACACTATTCAATATGTACTTTACTTTTTAGGATTGCAGAACGTGAATTGAGGGATATTTGAGTGTTAGTACAAGATATCGAACTATCACATTCATAGTTCTTAACTGGTTCGTCATCAGAGTATTTTATAATATCCGGTATAAAATTTACATTTGACAAAGTTTTAGTTCCCTCATGTTCCAGCTTGTAAAATAGGAGAAAGGAACTTGTAAACACTTCTACACACAAGGACTCTACGTGCGCACACATATCCAGACATAGACACACATACACAAACATGCTCTTACACACACATGTGCGCGCGCATATATATGTAAGACGGAGTAAGCGATGTGTTATCAAATTTCTCAAATCGTTTTCCTCTATGCTAATTGAATCTCTAAAAGCATTGCATTTTCCAGAGGAGAAATATCAATCTGGAAGTTTACAAGAATTTCAACGCTTCTCTGTTGTTTACCTCTGTGCGCTGTTATACTTTTGATTTTTATATTTTGTGGCTAAAATTTCATGGCTAGAAATAAGTAATTCTTCACGATAACGTTGATAGCTTTAATAAGGTCATCGAACCTGAGATTTGACACGTTTATTACAATCAACGATATCTAGAATGAAAGGGAAATATATTAACGATAGCTCCAGTTTGATTCTTTCTAGATTTCTAAGTCGAGAAAAGAATACATTCACTAGCCGGGAATACATACACTAGTCACACAAACATGAGTGCGCAGAACACGCAAATCGAATAAACAGACAAAAAGTTGTAAAAGGCTAATAATATAGCTGGCTTGTCATTCACAACGATAACGTTTTATGAGTAACAGAGAGAAAGAGAAGGTGGGGGGGGGGAAAGGAGGGAGAGAGAGGAATATGTGTGTGTGTATGTGTATGTGTGTGTGTATGTGTATGTGTGTGTGTATGTGTATGTGTGTGTGGTGGAAGGACGCACTCGATTGAATCGATTTTAAGATGATACAGATATTTGCTGGCGCAAATGAGTGGTCTCCTGGTTGGCTTGAGATAATAGCCAAGTCTTCCAAAAAATCGCATCCAACCGTTTTTAAAGAGAAACGTTGGATAATGTGCATTGGATTCTCTCCAAGTGGGAAAAATAAAAGGATGGTCTCGGTTGGAACGTATGTGGCCATAGGCTTATTTCATCAGGAGCTAAACGACAACTGCCAATCAAAAAGACAGGAAATATGAATCTTAAAGTGGAAAAAATTTGAACTCGGCTTGTAGAGATACAAAATTCGCTACTACAATTCCCTTGTTGAGTTATCTAACGTTTCTGCTAATTCACTAGTCTAGCAGAAACATTGTAACATGGTTAAAAATTTGTTGCATTTACTTACAGATAAAAAAATATACATGAAATCCTTGAGATCGATATATGTGATATATTGATTTTAATACAAGCAGTGTTAAGAAGCAACTATAACTGATAGTTGAATCATTGTATCAATAATGGTAAACCTAATTGCATAGAATTAATGCAGAGTTCGTTCATGGCAATGCTGGTGAGAATTATTAATGTCAACGACCTATATACACCCACGCGCATACATACATACATACATACATACATACATACATACATACATACACACATACATACATATGTACGCACGTACATACATATGTACGCACGTACATACATACATACATACATACATACATACATTTGGAACGAAAAGAGGAATTTCAATCTGATTGCATCATGGTTAAATATAATTGAGAAGGAATACTGTATCAACACTAACAGTAAAACATACAAAATTGATGCAGAAACCTTCGCTAAAGCAGTAAGCAAGCTGCAGAATGGGAAGGCACCTGGAAGTGACCTAATAGTTGGATATTGGTACAAGAAGCTGACATTTTATAGAAACCATTTGATATGTATGTTCAAAATGACTATGGAAGGTCAGACTGATATACCAAATTGGCTTGCTACAACAAGGTCAAATCTTGTTGCCAAAAGTGAAATCACCGAGGTGGCAGGAAATCACAGGCCCATTGCTTGCTTAAACATTATGTACAAACTGTACACGGGTTTCCTCAATCAATCCCTCCAGGACCATTTTGAGTCGAACAACATTGCGGCTGATGAACAGGCTGGTGCAAAGAAGGGGGTGTGGGGATGTGCCGAACAGCTTTTAATAAACAAAGCTGTACGGTCTGAAGTAAGAAAACAACGTAGAAATCTTGTGTCAGTACGGCTTGACTATTGGAAGGCATTTGACTCTATTTCTCATTCATGGCTGTTGAAGTGCCTACGTCTGACAAAATTACATACTACCTTAATTGCTGCTATAGAGAGACCCGGAACGACATGGACAACAGTTCTTACCCTTACAACTGAGAACAGAATAATTGTTTCTGATAGTATAGGCATTTCAAAGGGAATATTTCAGGGAGATAGTCTTTCTGTACTTCTTTTCATTTTGGCACTGAATCCATTATCGTTCCTACTGCAGAAAACAAATGGTTACATGCTAGGATCTTCAACTGCTAGAAATATCAATGTAACTCATAATTTCTTTGTAGACGACCTGAAGATTTATGCTAAAAGTGTTTACAATGCCAAAAAAACACATGGAATTAATAACAACATTTTCAGCTGATATAGGCATGGAACTTGACTAAAAGAAATGTTCATATTTGGTTATAGAACGAGGAAAGTCAGTCCCCCAAACCCCAAACCTGTACATCAACAGTCTCTCTATCTTTCCCATTCCACACAAAGAATGTTACAAGTACCTAGGCATAGACGAAAATGTATCATATGAAGGCATTGTGAATAGAATGATCCGAAAATATTACACCAGACTTAAGAAAATATGGCAGTCGGAACTCTCCTCTTACAACAAAATAATATCCCACAATGCATTTGCAGTCCCAGTGCTGATCCCAAAATTTGGAATACTTGATTGGTCTGTAGAGGAAATCCACTCCATATGTATCATATCCCGCAACAGGGAACTTCCACAGAAGCAGTGATGTTGACAGGTCCTATCTAAGAAGAAATGAAGGTGATAGAGGCCTCAAATCAGTGTAGACGGCCTTCGAATCCCGTATGGTATCACTCAGGCAGCACCTGTTAAACAACAGCCGCAAAAATAAATATATAAATGCAGTGCTGAAAAGTGAAGTGACCAACATTGTACGAGTTGGCAGTGACCTCCTCAAGAAGCACTCTCTTCCTGATGATCTGTACAGCCCTAAAACAGCTGGGCTCTCTTACCTCAGAGAAGACCTGGACGGAAAGCACTCAGCATACAAAAAAAAAAGACTGCATGGGTATGTTACCCAGAAGCTTTAAGACAGTAGAATTGCTACAAAGCGCAGCCTCTCTTGGACACAAGACCACTACATCACACTTTGAAGGCTATGCGTTTGCAATCCAAGAACAGGAAATTGCTACAAAGTACCTGGTGAACAAGAGAGACAGTGACGCTCTTGTAATCCCAAGGTACAACCGCATGTGTAGGCTTTGTCATGTTTCTGTTGAAGACATTACTCTTGTGATTAGCAGCTGTCCTAAAATGTCATCACAGTACTACCTCCCTATGCAGCACGATGTTGTTGCTAAAACAATTTACAATGCCATCCGCAAAAAAGACTATCCTGAAATAGTCTTAGAAAATCCTTGTTATGGAATACATTCATAAACACCAACTCAAGGAATACTGGGGGAATATTCCTATCAAAGCTTCTCTCAAATGTAAACATAACAGGCCGGATATTGTTGTTTGGGACAGAGGAGCAAAGGTATGTACCATCATTGGGGGCAGCTGCCCTGCAGATATAGACATCTCTTCGAAAATCAAAGGAAAAGAGGATGTCTATGGACAACTGCTTCGAAACATCCAGCTTCTAAATCCAGACTACGAATTCATATTCATACCAATAATAATTGGAACGCTTGGTTTTGTTAGTAAATGCTTAAAGGAGAATCTGGATAAACTGGGATTTTCAGAAAGAGAAATCGACCGGCTAATTCGTACATCACGAGTGCAACCTGTAAATGAAAGAGTAAAAATATGCAAGACTTTTCTCAAGTTCCAAATGTGAATTTGTCTGTGTTAAATACATCCCAAAGATGGAGCCTTGTATTTTTGTTAGAAACCGGCTCCCTCCTCAGTGGAAGATTTATGATAATTAAATAATAGAAGACACACACACACACACACACACACACACACACACATATATATATATACAAATACATACACATACATATACATGTATATGTATATATGCAATTATTATGTATGTGTAATACATACATACATACATACATACATGCATACATACATGCATGCATACATACATACATACATACATACATACATACATACATACATACATACATATAATCCCGAGGACAAAGAAATAAGCCACATATGGTAGAAGCGATCGCCATTCATAATAAAAAGGAGTACTGGTGGAATGTCCCAGTGAAATACTCAATAAAATGTAAACACAATAGACCTAACATAATGATTTGGGATAGAGAAGAGAAACAATTGTGGAAATCAGCTGCCTAGCGGATGTTAACATAAAACTGAAGATCGGTGAAAAAAGAAACCTACGCTGAACTATTGAGAAATCTGAAGTTACTGTATCCAGTTCGGGTTTATACCTGTAATCATTGGAGCACTGGGATATGTAACACACTGCCTTAATACCGATGTTGAGAAATTAGGTTTCTCATCCAAGCCATCACTTATTCTGTAAATATCTGTAAAACTCTCCATCAGTTTATTATTTAAGTATATATGAGCATGTCTAGATATGCAAGTATGTGTGAGAAGATATACAAAAAACAAAACATTCGAATTAGCACGTATACATACATACATACATACATGCATGCATACATACATACATACATACATGCATGCATACATACATACATGCAAACATACGTACATACATACATACCTGCATACACACATGCGTACGTATAGACATATATAAATACATACATTGGTGTACATACACATACATATTTATAATTATGTATGCATGTACATATGTGTATGTATAAGTATATATTATATATGTATATATATGTGTGTGTGTGTGTGTGTGTGTGTATGTATACACACACACATGTACGTATGCCTGTGGTTTTCTATTTTTTATTATTTGAAGTTTTCCTATTATGAAGGAACTACTTTCTAACAGTGATACATAACACAGTCATTGAAATGTAGATACAAAAATGTCACATTTTGAACTTGAGAAAAGTTATGCATACACCCACTGGTCCGCTTACAGATTATATTTGTAATGCATGTGTAAGCTGGTTGATTTCTTTTCCCGAAAACCTTAGCTTCTCTAGATTGTTATTTAGGCAGTTACTAACCAAACCAAGTGCATCAATTATTATTAGTATAAATGTAAATTTATAATTTGGGTATAGAAGTTGAAGGTTCCGTAGTTATTATCTTCCTCTTTGACAACTGAAGAGATATTCAAACCAGAGAGGCAGCTGACTTGACATACCTTTCCTATACAATTTGTCTTCTTTGTTTACGGCTTGTTTGTACTTGGTAGAAGTTTTGATGAGAATATTCTACCAATATTCCTTGTTTTGAGGATTCCTTATATTTATACCTCAGTCTTTTTATCGGGTGACACTGTAAATTGTTTTAGTGACAATGTCATATTATATGAGAGGTAGTCCCTTAATATTTTTGTGCAGTCGCTAAACATGTTTGATGTCGTCAACAGAAATGTGACACATTCGATATTTTCGGGGTTCCAAGGGCTTCATTGAATCTTTTGTTCATTAGGTATTTTGTAACAATCTCCTGTTCATGGATTGCAAATACATAGCCTTCAAAGTTTGATGTGATGTAACGGTCGTGAGTTCAAGAAAAGCTGCACTTCCTATCAAAAATTGTGCCATCTGCAAGTCTTCAGGAAACATACCTATGCATAGTCTTTTTTGGCTGAGGATTTCACATACACGTCTTCTTTAAAGTACGTTAGTTCAGATATTTTTATGGTTGCATGGGAAGTCATCAGGAAGAGAGTACATCCTGAGGTGCTTACTACCGACACATGTTATTGTACTCTTTGCTTTTTAATACTAGATTTATATATTTCTGAAGCTGTTATTTAACAGCATCAGACTATACGACAGACTGCGACAGACTATACGACATTCGAAAGCTGTCTACATTAATCCCAAGCTTGTACCTCTATCTCTTCTGAAATTGAGCCTGTGAATATTAGTGTTTAAGCAACCGTTTCCTCTCGATGTCACAATCTTGCAGGTTTTAATGTTTATGGAGTGGATTTTCTCTATAGACCAGTCAAGTGTCGCAAATTTTGATATCAGTATCGGTACTGAAAATGCGTTATGGGATATTGTCTTGTTAAAAGAGGAGAGCGCCGAATGCCATATTTTAAAAAATCTGGTGTAATATTCTTGGATCACTCAATCTTTGTTCACAGTAAATCTGTTTTGATATATTTTCTTCAATGTATAGGAATTTGTAGCATTCTTTGTGTGGAAGAGGAGAGATAGAAAAAGTGTGATCAACACTTCTTTTGGTCAAATTCCATTTCTATATCTGTTGAAAATATTACTATTAACTCTAGCTATCTTTTGGTATTGTAAATTTTTTGAAGCATAAATCTTCAGGTTATCTACAAAGAAATTATGAGTTACATTAGCATCTCTAGCAGTTACTGATAATAAATTTAATGCCAAAAGAAACAGAATTGCAGAAAGACTATCTCCTTGGAATTATTCTATTTGAAATATGTATGACACCAGGACAATCATTCCGCTCTCATTTGTAAGTGTGAGGATTGTTGCCCAGGTCTTTGTGAGCCCCTCGACGGCAGCAAGATAGCAGTAAGATAGCCGGTACTTTTGCCGAGTGCAAAGACTTCAACAACCATGAGTGGGGAACAGTGTCGAATGCTTCCCCGTAACCAATTCATACTGTCACGAGCTGCACAAAAATGTTAAGGGACTACCTCTCATAAACTCCTCATTTATCAAAAGTTGTTTGGCACATCTCCACCCTTCCTAAGTCTCACCTTCCTGCTCACCAGCCACTATGTCGTTGAGCTCACAACGATCCTGGAGAAATTGCAGCTTTCCTTCCTTCAACTAATCATAAAAGATAGCTCATCTATAAATTGGTTCGACAAATGATTTAGAAAATCTCTTGCTTAAAGTGTGAGGGTTATCATTTTATTTCTAGTTTGTTTCTTTCTATGTTTCTTTCATTCCCATATTTGTTTGATTTCCGCATCGTGAAAGATTTTACACCATAGATAAAAAAAAAAAACAGCTTTGTCCAAAAGCTTAAATTTTGACCGCACCACTGGAGTCCATAAGGATATTTTGAAATGGGATTTATTTTTACGCTTCTTATTTAAGATGCTTATAACAGGTAGAATTATGTTGGCCTATATAACAGTTCTAACTCACTCCTTTTCGCTCTAATTTCCACTTTTTTATTGTTTCATTCTCTCATTTCCATTCAATATATATTTCCCCCTTCTTCTTATTCATTCACCAATCATCTTAGCTCTCTCTCTCTCTCTCTCTCTCTCTCTCTCTCTCTCTCTCTCTCTCTCTCTCTCTCTCTCTCTCTCTCTCTCTCTCTCTCTCTTTCTCTCTCATCCCCTCGTTGCACATTACATTTATAGACACTTTCATTATACTGAACAATACTTTACAGCAATTTTAGATTTTATCATATGATTACAAGGAAATACTTTTGGATCGAAAACATTAGATATTTTTTATATCGATCTAAATCAAAACAAAGAAATTGTCGATGCAATATCGATTATTTATTAGCACAGCTGAAGCCAACTTATTTAATTCGACAGAGACGGAAAAATGTTGAATGTGTCATAGTGACAGATAATTGCAAATTTCTTTGTCGCGAAAGAAGATCCGATCGTAAGAGATCCCCGATGTTTTTATTGATAACCAATCGATCAATGATATCTTGTTTGTTTGTTTTTTTCCACGTTTTAGATTTTATTTCTAACATAAAAGCAAATAAACTCTTAAAGTAATTTCAAAAATTGACGTAGTTTTCACCGAAAAATATTGACTAAAACAGTACTTGCATGCACATCCACAGTTACAGACAGGTATTGACCTTGCAAATATAAGGGCATACGTACGAATACAGTTAACTTAAAATACCTCTATGCATCACTCGACATGATATAAGCAGCAGTCAAACTTCCCTCGAATCACACGTTATCACGTAAAAAGAAAGGAGTGAACAGATTCAATGATGTAGTGCCAAGTACAATATGCCTAACACACACACACACACACACACACACACACACACACACACACACACACACACACACACACACACACACACACACACACGCAAAAAGAAACAAAATGGAATGGCCACAGCTGGAAAGCCTTTGATCATAGGTCCGTTCTATAAGGACTCAGTTGATACTAACCAACAACAATTGCGATACAGAGACAAACTGGACAAAGGAGGAGAAACAACCTACCAAGCACCTCATGCAGTCAACCGTTGCCTGTTAGAATGCTTAGTTATGATCTTTAACTTGGCCGAAATATAGAATAGTTGAAACAATGGATCTGTGGTTGGCCCTTATATGTTTGGTTGACTTCCCAACGTGGCATAATGCTGCTACAGAGAACTAATAAAGGGACTATGCAGCAGCAGTGTAATCTCTATTGGGGACAGCGAGGATTTTGAGATTGGTACTCAATCTCAAATTGGCATTTATCGAGGCGAAATTGAATCCTGATGTTATCACTGAACTGTTTAACAATTGCTAGTAAGCCCTGTAGTTGTTGGCCATTTTTTGCAAAGAGCTTTAAATCGTCCATGTAAAAGAGATGATTTATAATTTTATCAAACATTTTATAGCCACATTGTACATCATCGAGCAATTTCGAGAGAGGTATTAAGGCTAGACAAAAGAGGAGTGGTGATAGAGAGTCTCGTTGGGAAAAGCCGCATGAAATCGTTATATTTCTTCTTCTTCTTCTTCTTCTCCTCCTCCTCCTCTTTCTCCTTCTTCTTCTTCTTCTTCTTCTTCTTCTTCTTCTTCTTCTTCAAGAACAATACATAAAGTTTTTATATCTAAAACTCCACACAAAATACCGGTTACAAGTTTTGGCATGCGTGCCACATACATTCACGAAAGTCGTTAAGAATTTATTACCTTTATTCACTGCAAAGAATATATTTATAAAATAACTTATTGTCTATTTATTATAATCCAATGCGAAGCCCATAAAATTTTACATGTATTAAAATTCATATCAAGCTGTTACTAATGACTTTGGGTTAAATGTCAACAGACAGTGTAACCTATTGCTAGCATGTAACCATGCACAGTGAGATAGTGACATGTTGGTACTCCGTCGCTTACGACGTCGAGGGTTCCAGTTGATCCGATCAACGGAACAGCCTGCTCGTGAAATTAACGTGTAAGTGGTTGCGCACTTCACAGGTACGTGAACCCTTAACGTAGTTCTCGGGGGATATTCAGCGTGACACAGAGTGTGACAAGGCTGACCCTTTGAATTACAGGCACAACAGAAACAGGAAGTAAGAGTGAGAGAAAGTTGCGGTGAAAGAGTACAGCAGGGTTCGCCACCATCCCCTGCCGGAGCCTCGTGGAGCTTTAGGTGTTTTCGCTCAATAAACACTCACAACGCCCGGTCTGCGAATCGAAACCGCGATCCTATGACCACGAGTCCGCTGCCCTAACCACTGGACCATTCCGCCTCCACGAGATAGTGCCATAGTAGATACAGAAGGTGAGTACAATTGTTTGTATTAATACAGCGTAAATTTAACTAGTTAAGCAGAAGCACTTAGAACATGTCAGTTAGTTGTTATTTTAGTATTAGTATCAAAATTTCTTGAGCTGGTTATTCACTGGTTCTACAAAGAACTGACGTTTCTTTACAATGGATTTAAATAGAACGGTTCTCCTAACCGAATGCAAGCTTCCTGCATTCGTGTTTTGTCTAATATGTATACAAAACACCAAATGCATATAAATTCAGCAGAAATAATAATAATAATAATAATAATAATAATAATAATAATAATAATAATAATAATAATAATAATAAGAAGAAGAAGAAGAAGAAGAGATATAAGAATTTCATGTGGCATTTTCCAAGGTGACTCTCTATCACCACTCCTCTTTTGTCTAGACTTAATAGAAAAGTACCCATTTATATTTTAGTAAATAGGTAATGCCATTTGATTGGAGGTGCATGGCTTAGTGGTTAGGGTATTCGGTTGACGATCGTGAGGTTATGAGTTCGATTCCAGGCGGCGCGTTGTGTCCTTTAGCAAGGCACTTTATTTCACGTTGTTGCATTCCACTCAGCTGGTAAAAATGAGTAGTACCTGTATTTCAAAGGGCCATCTTTGTCATCGTGTGTCACGCTGAATCTTCTGGAGAACTGCGTTTAGAGTACACGTGTCTGTAGAATGCTCAGCCACTTGCACGTTAATTTCACGAGCAGGCTGTTCCGTTGATCGGATCAACCGGAACCCACGTCGTCGTAACCGACGTAGTGTCAGTTAGTTAATGCCAGTTCATTAATAAAACAGTTAACTAACGAGTATTAATACACCAAATTTCCAACAATTCACTGTTATCTTATATAGATATTTTCTGCTTGTCAGAAACCATTAGTTTCAAATTTAATTTCACCTTAAATGCAGTGCAGAAGTCTAGAGCATCCTAATAAGTATAACTTTTAACAAACCCAATATGTTATCTTTAAAACCAGTATAATAGATAAGTAAATAAGTAAATAACAAGAAAACATGCTCTACGTAAAAATAAATAAATGCGCCCTTTTAAAGCCTAGCCAGGCTCATGGGCCCGGTTTCAATGGCATATGTGTTCCCAGCTGGATGGGACGCCAGTCCATCGCAGCGTTACTCATTTTTGTCAGCTGAGTGGACTGGAGCAACGTG
>NC_068984.1:53641412-53643680 GCF_001194135.2 Octopus bimaculoides
GCGTTACTCATTTTTGTCAGCTGAGTGGACTGGAGCAACGTGAAATGAAGTGTTTTGCTCAAGAACACAACGCGTCGCCCGGCCCAGGAATCGAAACCACAATCTTACGATCGTGGTGCTGACACCCTAACCACTAGGCCACGCGCCTCCACAGACAAGCTCTATGTAGGAGAGAGAAAAATAAGATCTTAAGTAATACCTTTGCAACGATCTTAACTCATTTCACGAAATTGAAGCGTTTAACTAAACAGGCATAAGCCGTTCTTTTTATTTATTTAGAAATACAGTTGTTAGGAAGGTGATATGATTGAGGTGAGGTTTCGAATTTGTAAGTAAAGATTCATATCACGCTGCATTTCGATAATATTGGGTTATGTAATTCTATTTGCCTTATTTTACCTTAACAGAGTTAACTACCAATCTTTTGTCGATGTCTGGCGATAGACTATAGGCCTTATCATCTCTGAATGAGTCTTCCTGTGTACATATATTCTCAATACAGCAAAGACTGGCTTTCTTTGGAGTCAGAAAATGCTATTGCCAGCAACAGATGTACATAGCTCAGGTGAAATCTGCAATGGAGGTTGTTGCTACTATACACACAGCCACTCTAGAACGCACCTAAGGAAAAACAACGCAGATGATTGGCATAAAGTTCCTCCTTGGCACACTCCGTTCACTGATCCACAGGTGTGTTGTCTCCCTACTCTACTTTTTCTAAGATATTTCTGTGGTCTTTGATCTTTAGAAAGGGCTGACCTCATTCCACCACCAGTCGAGCACACCTCACTTCCTCATCTCCCCTCAAGTCGAAAGCTAAAATCCCCACTAATCATTACTTCGAGGTCTTTCTGAGGACAGTAACCTTGAGAATTCCTTCTCTATTCTTGTTCCTCCTGCAACTGTAGACTTGCATCTGCTTAAAAAGAAAATAAACCGTGTTGATTTTACCACGCTCGGAAAACCTGTGAAAGCAATCGATACAGACTCTTCCTTCTAATGTACAGAGTCCTGTTCGTTAGGCATATTAGTTCCTCATTAACTGCAGAAATTTAGATTTAGCTCCAGTCTTATGAACACATGTGCGTGCGTGTTTCAGTTATGGATTCATTTTAACTTGAGTTACTTCCATGAATTTGGCTACTGTCATCTGCCCACTTGTACTCATCTTACAATCTTATGTCTTGAAAGTGTGTAAAAAAGAAAATCTGATTAACTTTGAATTTTTAATCCCTGCTTTGTCACATAGGTTAATGGCTAGGGTATTCGGCCCACGATCGTGGGGCCGATTCCCAGGGGCGCATTGCGTCCTTCAGCAAGACACTAAATTTCTCGTTCATTTCTAGTTCAATGGGTCAGCAGTGTCACATTCGGTGTGACATGCTGAATCTCCATGAGAACTATGTTAAGAGTATGTATGTCCTTGGAAAGCTCAGCCACTTGCAAGTTAATTTTACGATCAGGTTGTTCAATTGATCGGATTAACAAGAACACTCATCGTTGTAACCGACAGAGAGCCAGCTGATCTTCCTTAAATAGTCAGGTTAGCACTTAGCGTGTATCTTCTAAGTTGGAGAAAATTAAAATATAGTTTCTTTGACATAAGAAGATAATGATAATTACTGGGATCTTTCAGTCTCATCTTCAAGTTGAGTTCTCTATGGAAGACTGGTTTGTAAGTCGTCTGACTCCATCTAAAATAATAATCACATGATGAACCTATTCTTTACAGAGAAAACGGATAAGAAAAACTCGTAAGATACCACAATGGATGTCGTTCACTATGAAAGCTAATTATCTCAAGCAATCATATCGATATAAAACACTCGAGGGAATTGATTCTTTTCTTTCTTTTTTATGTTTATTATTTTCTTTCTTTTATCTTTCTTACTTACTTTTTTCTTTATTATATAAAGTTGTTTGTGCCTTTGTATATCTTCGGGTCAGTTAGTATTTATACTAATATTGTAATAGAAGAAAACTTTTATGCAAATATGTCCACATGTTACCCGCCATTACCACTACCCTACAACAAAATACTTATTATAGAATTTAATGCCTAATATCATGTCTCGTAAAAGCCAGACATCTATATTGTTCTAGATTTTGTGAACCTTAAGTTGTTTCTGTTGACCAAATAAAACATGTAATCAAACATAATTTCACAGTTCTGCATATCCGTGTAGAGCTTTCTTTCACAACATTGTTTACGAATCTCTCTCTCTCTCTCTCTCTCTCTCTCTCTCTCCCTCCCTCTCTCTCTCTCTC
>NC_068984.1:53643731-53650213 GCF_001194135.2 Octopus bimaculoides
CACAACATTGTTTACGAATCTCTCTCTCTCTCTCTCTCTCTCTCTCTCTCTCCCTCCCTCTCAAATTCATGACTGAAGAAAGATAGTTTACTACAGTAATAATGATTTAGTATTGTAATAAAGCAAACAGCCACAGCTCTTCTGAATTCAATTATGTAAATTATATGAGAAAATTGACTGTCTTTTCAAGCAACGCTATTTCTTTGATCTTTTCGAAATACATTTGTAATTTTTTTGTCAGCTATTATTGTTCTTCAGAATCGTTCAACTAACTTGCTTGGGAAATTTGTTTTTTAAAACCTTCTATAATTCTTATAAAGTCATATTTTGAATTTATCTTCATACAGGCGTGGCTGTGTGGGTAAGAAGTTTACTTCCCAACCATATGGTCTTCGGTTCAGTCACATAGTGCGGTACCTTGGGTAAATGTCTTCTACTATGACCCCGAGCCGACCAAAGCCTAGTGAGTGGATTTGGCTGACGGAGACATACATACATACATACATAAATACATACATACATACATAAATACATACATACATACGTACATACATATGTGTGTATGTATGTATATGCGTACGTGTGTCGCTGTGTTTGTCTTATGTCCTCTTGACAATTAGTGTTGGTTTGTTTACGTCTCCGTAAGTTAGCGGTTCAGCAAAACGTACCGATAGAATAAGTACCAGACTTTGAGAATCAGTACTGGGGTCGATTTTTCCGACTGATCCCTTCAAGGTAGTTCCGCAGCCTGACTGTAGTCTAATGACTAACAGAAAAGAAAATCAGAATTCGTGCCAAAAAAAAAGAAAAAAGAAATTTAAGGAATATATTTAAGGATGTATGTTCGCACTGAATTACACGACGAAAAAGGTTATATCAATGTTAACATCTTGTCAATATGAAGTCGATTTATTTCTATTCCTTTTGGTATCATTAAAATAAAGTAGCAGTCAAAGGCGGTGCTGCAACATGGCCGCAGTCCAGTGACTGAAACAAGTAAAAGGCAAAAGATATAATAAAGTACTGGTGTCCACTTCAATTGAAAATATCCATCTAACGAATCTGGGGCTTTGTGTCAGAATTGGGAATCAATATATATATCATGTCCTAAGTTCAAATCCTGAGGAGGTAGATTTTTATCTTTGATCCTTCTGAAGGTCGATAAAATAATTACTAGTCAATTACTGGAGTCGATTAAATTGATTGTAATCTGTTCTACAAAATGAGTTGTCTTGTGCTAAGGTTACAAATCGATACTTATTGCAAGACCGATGATTAGCAGATCGGTAGAGCGTGGGGCAACAAGCTTCGCCTATAAAATTACGCACAACCTTTTATGTAGTGTTCAAATCTCACCGAACTCAACTTTGCTTTTAATTCTCCCTGGATCGATAAAATAGAATACCAATAATGTAACAGAGTATACCTAACTGACTATCCCTCCCTCCAATTAATCAATGTTTCCTCTCTTTTTTAAAACAGTATAGTATGATTTTGAGGGATATTTGGTTGTTGTTTGTAACCAAGTTAGCAACGGTATAGAGACACTTGCAGAAATGTTAAGTATAGAGTGTGTGTAATTGTAGATGAAATGGCGGTTCGATTCTCAATTGTATCTATTTCACTTGTTCTGATGATGTATTTTGGAAAAGTGTTAACTTCATAATTTCCATATCTCTACCAATTTATGTTAATTTATTCACCGGTCAATGGATTTATCTATACACATACACTTCGCTCTGCTAGCTACACACTAGTCAGTTTTATAATTATGTGTGTATGTACACCTAGCGTGTGTGTATGTATGTATGTATGTACGTATGTATGTATGTATGTATGTATGTATGTATATATGTACGTACGTACGTACGTATGTATGTATGTATGTATGTATGTATGTATGTACGTATGTATGTATGTATGTACGTACGTGTGTGTGTGTGTGTGTGTGTGTGTGTGTGTGTGTGTGTGTGTGTATGTGTATCAACATATCCATGTTTATCCTTTATGCAAAAAGTACTCGTTGACTGTTTAGTGGCGAATACAATTTCTATACAAGATAAAACTGGACTATTGCACGTATTGAAAAGCAGACTTGCGGTAGTGATTCAGAAAAGGGTGTTACTGCAACATGTGAAAAACGTTCCCTGTAAATTTCTGCAAGCTGTTTATAATCAACACAATGGCCATATTTACTTCATATACGATCAAAGCTCACTTCTGTTTACTGGGCTAAGCAACATCTAATATCTCTGGATTTTGATAAGTTGCCAATCCTGATGTCAGAATATTTTACACATGATAATAATTCGCTTGTAAATAAACTAACAACTAACCAGTAATAAACACTAACACATGAATTCTTTATACGCATGCTCCAAATCTCACGTCATAAATGGACGATTTGCTTTTGGGCTTGAGTGCATAACTACGTCTATATTCATAAAACAAATATATTTAACTAATCAATATTTAGGAGATAGACTTTGTGCTTGCTCAGACTCGGCTATCATTGTATGAAAATATATAATCTAGTTCACGTTTAGTTGGTCAATGTTATCGTTTATAGTCATCAATCATATATTTCGATTCACAGTGTTTACACACACACGTGCCCGCGTCACGTGTGCGTATACACATATATGTACACACACACACATGTACACAGACGTATGCACAAATACATGCATACATGCACATAGATATACAGATATATATATGCATATACATATATATGCACACACACACACATCACGTTAGAGTTAACGAGCAGGTGAAAAACGACTCCGTACCAGAAGTTGAGTTTATGTATATTTTAATTCGGTCAGCCAAACCTAAACAGGCAATTCGTTGACATGGTTAAAGTACACACACAAACTTATACACAAGCAAAACCTACAAGAAGAAATACACTCATACATGCGTACATTAATAATCAGTTGAGATATGACGTAAAGGAATGGCAACAAACACACATACCCACACATACAATACAGTAGGGTGGTGTTACAAATTAGGCAAGCCAGACGGCCGCCTATGGTACTAATTTCTAGGAGTGTTACATAAATTCTGAATAACTAGGAGAAAATTTCTTCATCCAATGGAAAACACGTAAACTTAGTAAATAAAGAGAGTAGGCGAGGTCACTCCCGGAACAAGATTTTAGTTGAAAGTTGAATCGTCGTAACTGAAGTATTGATACAATACTGAATTAATATAACATTTATTGTATTTTGTGAACAATCGATTTTCTGCTGCGATTCTGCTGCGATTCTGCTGTGATTCTGCTGCGATTCTGCTGCGTCACATCATGTGCAAATGTTATTTTTCATAGCCTCTGGTAAAAATGGGCAAGCAGAAACCATACCGAAGCCTGACAGATGAACTTTACCTGTTATTCAAAGGTCCAACCATGTCATACAGTCCCGAACTGATTATGCCTGAAAATGAAGTTAAGGACACTCATGTCTGTGGTATAGTCAGTTACTTATTAGCTAAGTCAATGAGTCTTGTGGTTCAGTTCATCGATTCTGAAGAATCTACTAGAGTAGATGCAAGCGCTAATATGATTTATAAAAACATGTGACATATTAATAAAAATCTGTAAATGTACAACCATCCAAATCTCTGAGCACCTTATTTTTTCTAATGTATAATAACTGCACATCACCCCCAAACCTTCTAATATATATATATTGCTATATTTCGAGATGGTAATTTTTTTATGCCAAATAAACTCACGCACTATATATTTGTTCTTCGCTCGTTTATTACTGTTCTTATTTTATTTTACGTCCATTGTCCAGAAATCTTTCGTCATACATTTGTGATTTTTTCAGCGACCCCTTCCATCCACTTGTGTCCACCTGCCCTGCTTAATCCATTCTGTCCTTCTATGATGTATTTCCTTATCTGCACATGCGGCTGCGTCTGTAGCTGTGTGCGTGTGTGCATATGTGTAACTATGTGTGCGTGTGTGTGTTCATGTGCGTGTACTGATGCGTGCATACGCGTGTCTATGCGTTTCGCATGTGTGCTTATGTGTGTATATACATTGTTTATATCCGTGCCCTTTATACTGTTGTTTTTAGTGGTACTTCGATCCTCCCCTCACCTGTTACTGCTCTTGACCCGTACTTTTGATATTGTTCTGTGTCTGTGTGTTCGTTCACGCCGCTGCCACCGTGGTTGTTGTTGCTGTTGATATTGTTGTGTTCGTATTGGTGTTACTGCTGCGGCCATTAGTGAAGTTGCAGTATGTGTGTTTTTGTGTGTACATGGGTTTGCATACCATGTTGTATCCGTACCCTTTTTATAGTTTTTTTTTGTCTTTGTTTACCTATGCACCTCTATTTCTTATATTCACCATAGGTATGTGCATGCTTGTTTTTTTGTGTGTATTATACCGTTTCTATCTGTTCTTTTCTTCCTTGTCTTTAGTGGTTGTGTTGCGTGGTGTGGTGGTGAGGAGTGTTATTGTTCCATTCGTGTTTTCTATTGAGGCTCGGTCTGTCTATTACTGTGTGTGTGACCTCTGTAGTCTGTCTAGGTGTCGTGCCAGTTCTATGCGTTGATAATACCTTAACCTGTATATTATTAACCGAGCCTCTATGTTCTAACTGAGCATGTTGGTAGAGCACTGACGAACTCTTCTCATTGAGCTCCCGTTAGTGTTCGCCTATACGCTCCCTTATACTGCGTGCCGTCTCCCCATTGTAAGCTATTGTTTTGTTCCTGCACCGTTCTTCAGTACACCGAAAACTATAGACTATATTCCTAATCTTACAGTTAACCTGTGGGTTCATCCTACGTACTATACAATTATTCTCCGTACACGGGGACTATCAAAAGGATAAGTTATACAAATCAGGGATCTTATGGGGGATTCCAGGCCTTTCTACTACTCTAATTGGTATATTTACCTTATCAAATGCTTTTCTAAAAAGGTATGCTAGTTCGCCGCCAGAGGTAGCATCAATGAACATGACACCCTGGTATTTTTGTTACCATACCATGAGTTGGCCTTAGCTATCTTTTTCCTGGTACTTTACGTGCTGTTCCAGGACTTACTCCTGTATAGCGGGAAGATTCCATTTGCATCATTCTCTATGATGACCTTGTACTTAGACCTGGCTTCTTTATACACTTTAATCCTGTCCCTGTGGTTGTAGCTAGAGAATTCCATGCGGTGGATGAAGTGTTGTATGTGTCTCTCCAATTCTACAGGGTCGCACATGCGGGAGACATTCCTCATCACTCTCACCAAGTCCGCTATTAGAATATTGAACTTGGCGTTGTCTGCAATAACTGCGTTCTTGTGGACCAGATATTTAGAGACTATGGGTTTGGCATAAAGGGAATGAAGGATCTGGACCTTACTTTTCTTGGTTTCCAGTCAGAGTTCTGTGTCTAAGACTGGTAACCTAAAATTCGGGTTGTGGGGCTGCTTTGGCCACTATGTTATTATCATCCACATAACGTGAGTACATGGTTAGGATTATGGAGTTCTCTGCTAATCTCTTTTCTAGTTTCCTATCCCACCATACTATAAATATGTTAGCCACATCGCGCACGCGCGCGCGCGTGTCTTACGTAACTCCTGACACGTTTCATCTAGGAATTTCAGATCCAGCAAAATTACTTCTCAGGATAATATTGGTCATATTTGACAAAGAACCCTCCATATTCGCTACAAGCGTGTAACCACCATCTTTGTATCTAACAAATGGCCAGCTGCTTTTCTTAAAAAGAAAACCCAACTTTCTTACCTGTTGTCTGTTAGCCAATTTTAACCCATTAGTTACTTACACTGTTATATAATTCTTACAGAAATTTATTGAAATTTTCTAGGAATTTCTAATAATGGCAACGAAGACGAATGTTAAATATTTGTGCCTCAGAGTCTTTTTTTTTCTTCTATTTTGTAGATTCTACAATCCTTCCATTCTTCTAGCAGTCATCTATCACGTGGCCTGAACTGAACAATCGCAATGAACTTTAGACGTTATCAAAACAAAAGTAACCGTTTTTTTCCCTTTTTTTTTAGAACTCGGTCCCTCTGCCATTTTTATTGAGAATATCTGAAAGAATATCTCTGTCTCCATGAAACTTTGAGCAATGTTTATTTAAATCGGTATCAATACGTACATGTATACATATATTTGTGTGTACGTGTATATATAAATATATATATTTATTTATTTATTTATTTATTTATGTGTTTCAGCCAAGTGGCTGCGGTCATGCTGGTGCACCACCGTGATTTTCACGTTCCTTGTATGGCTCTTCTCCCCCACCTGACATGGTCCAATCAAGAGTTTTGATGGCACATCTGGTGTATAAGAGAATTTGACACAGCTGCCCTAAACTGCGTCTCATTACGAGCCATTGGTTCGTCTGGTATCGTGGAGAGGAAAGTGTCAAGTTTTGTCTTGAAGACCTCCGCATCCATGTCTTGCATGTCTCTCAAATGTTTTGGCAGG
>NC_068984.1:53650887-53653295 GCF_001194135.2 Octopus bimaculoides
AGGAAGTAAATGAAGTAAATAGACAACTTTAATTTTCAAAATTTCTGATCTAAGTGTCTTAATATTTTTTCAGCGGTGTACAATTTACAATATAATTATTCTTTTCCATTCCAGGTGCTATTATATTAAACATTTGCGAAGAGTAACCATGCCATGCTCAAAAAATTCAGCAGAAATGTCAGATTTTCAAAGAGGTCTTAGCTAGCGAAAAATTGCCGAACATCTTCAAATTTCTCTTGCTACTGTTAATAGAATTATAGCGCAATTCAAAAACCAAGGAAAAGAATCAACAGATTCTCGTCCCAGCCGACCTGGGCCCTCGGAAAGGAAGGTTCGTTGTTTGAAGAGAATTGTGGAAAACGAACCGCGTTCGAAGGCTTCTGACACTGCAAGACAGCTAGAAGTTAATCCAAGAACGTGTGTTACATATTTGCATAAGGACGTGCAGCTGGAAGAAGACCTCTCCTTCAACCAATTAATATCACGAAAAGAAAGAAATGGGCTAAGGAGATGTCAGAAAAATCCAGTTCATTTTGGGATAGAGTGATTTTCTCAGATGAATCCAGATTTGCATTATTTTCAGACAGTGGACGTGTTTGGGTCTGGAGGCTTCCCAGTCAAGAATTTGATTTGAAACGACTCCAACCACCTGCGAAACATGGCGGTATCTCTGTAATGGTATTGGGAGCTGTCACCAGCAATGGTCGTTCTGAGCTGATCGAATGTTGGAATCATAAACTCTGAAAAATACATCGAAATACTTAAGCAAGGACTACTTCCGATGTATTCACACGATGGCATAACAAAAAATGAGTTTTTATTCATGGAAGATGGGGCTCCATGCCAAACAGCGAAAAGGAATCAACAATGGCTGACTGAAAATGGGATCAAAAAGCTTCCCTGGCCGAGCCAATCTCCTGACATGAACCCAATTGAAAATATTTGAAGCATACTAGATAGAGCTATACGAAAATCTCCACAGAAACCTAAATCTAAAGATGAACTGTATCAATTGTTGCGTGAAAAGTAGGCAGAAATTCCACAAGAGACAATCACAAACCTCACCAGTTCAATGCCAAAAAGAGTTTCTGAATTAAAAACTGTAAAGGGAATGTCAACTAAATACTAAAGCATGTAGTCCTACCTATCGATTACAATTCAATTGTTCGCTTTGCGTATTAAATAAATGATTTTGAAAATTAAAGGTTTCTATTTATTTCCTGCATGTCTGTGTATATATATGTATGTAGTATATATACGACGGGCGTCTTTCAGTTTCCATCTACTAAATCCGCACACAAGGTATTGGTCGGTCCGAAGCTATAGTAGAAGATACTTGATATATGTGTGTGTGTGTGTAATGCATATATCTATCTATATATATAAATATATATATATATGTATGCATATATATATATATATGTGTGTGTGTGTGTGTGTGTGTGTGTGCATTGCATATATTTACGTACACACTCAAACGTGCATATGCATTTGTGAACACACGTATGTGTTTACGTGTGTATATGTGTGCGTGTGTGTCTGTGTTTTTACATGTGTATACGATATGCGTATGAATGCATCCCGTACATTCCTTTACAAAATATTCAGGCACCATTACTTTGTTGAAATCAATATTTGTTATGAATCACAGTCAGGAAGCCAGTCAGTAATGATTATTTATGTGTAGGAAAGGGTTCTAAAAAGATTTAGATTGGCAAATGAAGTATGTCACGTAACATAAAGAATTACGAGATTTATAGATTATATTTGGTTATTTTTCCCCCACACAATTCATCAGTCGGATGTTATAATTCTACCCTCTTCCCACAATATTTCAAATCCTTTGCAAATATTCTTTAAATTCTCTCTGTCCAGTATTTCTTTGGCTCTCTTTATTTATTTATTTATTTATTTACCGAGCTCGGGTGTAGGTCAAAATTGTTACAGGTAAGATTTGAACTCGGAACGCAGAATTATGCATCTACCGTATTTACTCAAGCACGATGCGATCTCGAATATAAATCGATTCCCAAGTAAGCGCCCATTTACCTTTTTACCTTCTACTTGTTTCACTTATTAGACAGTGGCCATGCTGGGGTACCACCTAGAAGGGATTTAGTCGAACAAATTAATCCCCAAGACCTATCTATTAATGCCTGGCACTTATTCTACCGCTCTCTCTCTCTCTTGCCGAACAGTTAAAGTACGGGAACATAAAGAAACCAGCACCGGTTGTCAAGCTGCGCTGGAGGATGAGACACATAAATATACACATACATATAGATATACATACATATGCATGATTATATGTGTATATATATGAATATAATATATATGTGTGTGTCTGAATATACATACTATACATATATGTGAATATATATATATATATATATATATATATATATATA
>NC_068984.1:53653675-53654440 GCF_001194135.2 Octopus bimaculoides
TATATATATATATATATATATATATATATATTAATAAATCATAGGGCAGCGAAAAAATTTTAGAAATTTAATTTACCACCAGTGGTCCAGCGAGAATAAAAATTAGTGAATAGACTATAAATTATTCATTTAAATACAGAGATACCTAAAATAGGACATCTAACCCGCTAGAAAGAGCAGCAAAAAACTCTATACCACAAAAATATGGATAATTTCGAAAGAGAATGAAAAATAAAAACTTTTACCAGTCTATACTCTGTACCATGGTTTCAAGTTATTTAGCAAGATAAAATTATAACTTGCTCGGAAACTATCTTCAGCAGAGTACCGGGAACAGCGTGTAGACACGAGTCATAGGAAAACACGAGCAGCAAAAAACTCTATACCACAAAAATAGGGATAATTTCGAAAAAATGTTTTTGCTGCCCTATGAGTTATTAATAATGATAATATATTTTTGGCTAATTTCTGAAGGAAAATCGGCATTTATTTTATATTTACTGCCGATAAGCTAAACCGAACTTGCGCGGTAAATTTTGAAAAATTAGGCTTGTAAGCATTAGTCGTGTTTTCCTATGACTCGTGTTTACACGCTGTTCCCGGTACTCTGCTGAAGATAGTTGCCGAGCAAGTTATAATTTTATCTTGCTAAATAACTTGAAACCATGGTACAGAGTATAGACTGGTAAAAGTTATTATTTTTCATTCTTTCGAAATTATCCATATTTTTGTGGTATAGAGTTTTTTGCTGCTCGTGTTTTCCTA
>NC_068984.1:53655611-53658036 GCF_001194135.2 Octopus bimaculoides
CCTGTGTTTTTTCACTGTTTACGAATAACACGGAAAAATAACAGTTACGAAGGTAGCAAAAGTTCACACAAACATGTAACAATCTATTTATAAAGGTAAAAACTCCGGGTTAAGGTGAAATGTCTTGTATGATATAGATAGATAAATAAATGGAGTTAAACGCAGGTGTTATTCAAATTATTTTACTTCCCACAAGTGTTTCGAAGACAACATTGGTATTATTCCAGAAGGAATAAAATGGTGTAAAACAATGCAATCTTCTCATCAGGGAAAGAAAGAAACTAAACACATCAATAAAAGATTTTAACAGAATGTGATAACTGCGTATAATGATGAAGGGAACGCTATTGAGTTTTTTTTTTTTAAACCGTTAGTAGATATAACGTCAAAGGTTGTATATAGAAAGAGAAGGGGGAGAAGGAAAGAAATTAGCAGAAAACTAATATTAGAGAAATATAGAGCAACGGGTGAATTAGAATAAAGCTTAAAAGCGTGGAATTAGATATATTTAGTGGAAGTGAAATGTAAGAAGACAATCAAATGGCAAATTCTCACAGTTACTAAAAAGTGGCTTGATTTTCTTATACGGTCTTTTCAGCAGGCCTGAGAATTTAGAAAGGGGGTGCCTTTTGGAGGATAAGCGCTGCGCTTAAATGGTGGGGATTTGGACTCGAAATGTAGCTTTTTGCTACATTCGAGGACATAGAAAGAATTCCCTACCAGATAGAAGTGGAGGACGAGAGAACGTTAAATGTCGTAGTCGAGGGAAGGAAACCAAATTGTTACATATGCAGGGAGAGGGGTCATATGAAGACCAAATGCTCCCTATATGAGTTCACACAGCCACAACAAGAGAAAGCACAAGCAGAAGAGGAAAACATTGTAGACCACACTGAGGAAATGAAAGAGAGACAGAAGTGTGAAACAGAGAAAACAAAGGAGAAGAACGAAAACGGAGCTACTAACCCTAAAAAGCGAAGGGAAAATAAGTCAAAGGAACGGTCAACAAAAAACAAAAAAGAGATAGAAAAGTCAGAAACTAATAATGTACAAGAGAAGGAGAGAACGGATAAAGATTTCAAATACAACGGGGTTTTGATAAAGTACAATAAGAGCAAGCAGATGGAGAGAAAAGTTGCAAAGTTGGAGGAAATAATAAGAGTGAAGATGCCGGAGAAATGTGCTGAGAAATGCATTTTGATACATGAGGAAAACTACTGGGAGTACATAAAAGAACTTGGTGAAAATATAACAACGATAAGGGTATGGTTGGTGGAGACACCACCCCTAGTACTGACTATTTGCAGTTGATAAGGACACAAGTAACAGTGGTTAATGGGAGAAAGGTAACGCGAGTGTTTCAATTTTTTGAGTTGCAAAACCGTTAAAATGTCTACATGATGTTGAACGTAAAAGTGAAAACTGGATAAATGTAACCACCCGACTTCAGGAGTCGAGTGGACATTGCGCCTCATTTCTTCATTCTTGCATATTATCATTTTATTTTAATTTTCCTTTTACTATTATCATTCGCTTTTGTAATTTTAGTTCCCCGATTTTATGTTTGTTACGTTTTGTACCGTCTTTATGTTTTGCCTAGCCTATTTGTATACAGTGTGCTCGCACTGTATTTGGCTTGCCATAGTAAATGGGTTTCACACCCTGCACTGCATGATTATTCTGTAAGAAATAGTAGCCAAATCTCCTAAAAATCACGTCTTCCTGTTTTTAAAACATATTGGTTAATGTAGTCCTCCATATTCTGAATAAAATACAGGATGGTCATGGTTGGAACGATATCGATCATTGATTTGTCTGCCCTGTTATGACAGATCTAAGACAAAAAGCAACAAGAACCAAGACGTGAAGCAATTATTAATCTGTAGGTTATGGTCACTGTTAATCTCCATGTCAGTTCTGATAAAGCAAACTAATGATAAAAAAAACGTCCCAGCCAAGGTCATTTGATTTTATTTGCAGAGAATGTACCTAAGATTATATTACCCAATGTAATGTGTGGCTTACGGTAATTTGGCTACTACGTCTGTCTAGCAGACATGTTCTCGCTGACACAATTCATGAGATATTATATCCCAATCTGTAGACAAAGATAGCACAGATAGAATAGTAGGAGGGAAAGAAGAGTGGGAGCGTTGGAAGGAAATAGAGAAAGGGAGAGAGAGTGGTGGGGTGGGGTGGGGAAGAAACGGCTATTCCTTTCATTCTTGAAATGGAGTGCAGGTTTCCGCTATGAATTGGCCAGGTGTGTGAGATAATCTTAAGAAATTCTCAGTTATTTAACAGAAAGACTGGTGGAAGAAATGGAAAAGAAGTTTTTCTATTTTACTATAAAATAAATGCAATATCCAATAAACTGACTTATAACTCAGAACTGAGAAATTAATGTTTTCATACATTATATATA
>NC_068984.1:53658310-53663395 GCF_001194135.2 Octopus bimaculoides
CACACACACACACACACACACACACACACACACACACACACACACACTATATCTATACACCCATGGACATCGAGCCAAAGTGGAAGCCTCTATGTGGTAGCTCGACCCGCTAGAAATAGCAACTAAATTTCCATCAAACAACGCCTGCCTGGTTTTTTACTTCTTTCTTTAAAGGGCACTTTAGATAATGTGGTCTTTGGATTCCTGCACATAGGTAAAAGACAGCATTCTTATGACCACGATGCCTTTGATGATAAGTGTGCTCGGTAAAAGCTGACATGGGAGTAAACAGCTATAAGAACCTAATATCATACAAAAATGTGAATAAATAGATATTACACATGTATAAGTGTATGTCTGCTTTTGTATATTTATTCATTAACTATTTTGTTAATATATACATTTTGTGTATGAATACCCCTGGCTCTGAATGCCCAGATTTATAATCAATGGCATTCCCGCGGAATATTATTCGTTTTAGAGACTGATGGGTGTTATTTGAAGGCGATTTTGCTGCTGTTTCTAGCGTATCTAGAGACCAGGTAGCGACTCACTCGTTGGCTCTTCCTGAAAAAATATTTAATAATGGTGAAAGAAAGCATACACTCATATACATGTAATCTGTTCGTTCTCTATAAATATATTTTGTAATCAGCACAAAAATCTTGAGTGCTGTGCTGAATAACTTCGTTTCGTTTTATATTCTTTTAGTTAAATGTTTTATTTTCTATTTTATCTTTCTCGTATTTTCCTATTCATAGCAGTTAATTTTACTAACAAAACAAAAATAAATTTAAAAAAAGTATCAACAACAGCAAGCATAAAAATGACGTATGTCGTTATACTGCAAGAAAATGTCGACACATACAGCCAACATCTCCTCGAACGTTTGTCATTATTCTTAAAATAAATGTAGACTAATTTACTTTAGTTACTTGAATCTAAGGGATCTATCAATCTTTCTCATACATCTTAATTGTTTCCTGGTCACTTGATGGCGAAAACTACCGACTTCTTTACATATTCCACTACTTCGGCTACTTATTCTTGACACAATTAATCTGTAGGACATTTAATGATTAAGAATTCCTGATCATCTCCCACAAGTTGTTTTCAATTAAATCCTCGTTATATTTTAAAAAACTACATTGAAGCTTTATGATGTGAAATCTGTCATTGGCGAATGACAACGTTACTTTATTCAATACATACCCACTCAGCAGGAGATTATCATTTCTCGCTCAATGGCTGTGTATGGAATAAAGTAAACTATATTAGTCAAAATTTTGTTGTAGAAATTTAACTAATTAGGAGTCTATTCGCAAATAAACATGTTTATTAAAATCTTGTGTGATAAAGGTTTTCCTGACATTTCCAGGGGCAACAAACAAAATGGAAAATGTTTGAACAACCTTGTATTGTAGCACGTGATTTGAAAAAAGTAAACACCTAAAAATAACTATTGCCTTTAGATGGATTTGGTAATATGGTTGGCAGCGGTAAACAACAACAACAACAACAACAACAACAACAACAACAACGGTGACATACATACATACATACGTCAAGCAAGAGTTTCACAATTGGAAGGTACTGTTTCTTTGGAATAACTGTCTTAAAGTGTGAGATTCTGAAAATAGACAGGTTTCAGTCGAAGTGGGTGTGACAAAATTCTGCATCTTCTCCAGAACTGCTTCAAGAACATGCAAGGAAAAAGTTAACGTGTTTTCTTCTCAAAGGAGCCGGACTTTCTTTATTCCATTAAGAGATCAATTAAAGGAAGTCCAGTTCGATGTATGGATCAGCATTTTATTCATGGAGCAGAGCAAAGATAACGGACCATCTGCCTGGCCTTCGAAACCAAAGGGGAAGTGCAACTTCAAGCCGAGATAGGTCATGAGCCAACGAAACACAAAACATAACCGCCAGAGCCATTTGCAGAACACATTGACTCTTGGCTCGTTGTCACTTTTGTAACGAAGTGTGGTTGACAGGTAAGCGCAAAGGCGGCAAGAAACGACACCTGAAGTAGAAGGGCAGCATGAACTTGTAAGCTCTTACGACCAGTCATAATCATAGTGCCATTCCAGAACTGGACTCTGTTGAAGACGAAGTGATAAATATGACAGGACCCGCGATAAACGTCTGAAATTCCAAGTGCTATACTTGTGGCAAATAAAAGTACCACTTTTCATCCCCAAAATTTGAGAAAACAGAACAGAGGGAATAGTTGACCGCAGAAAAAATAATGCAAGTTACGTAGACTGCTTTTCGACAGTACATCGGCTGAAACTCCGCAAATTACCGAGAATTTGATCCCTTCTTGGTCTCAGAAGTGGACGAAACCGGATCTACTCCTACCAGTAACATCACATTTACTTGCAAAGACAGGGGACGATAGGAGCTAAAGAGTGATAAACTGTTACAAGGAAAGAAGAAACAATACACAAAAAATAAGAGAACCTTATCAGAAAGTTTCCAAGAGACTGGAGAGGAAGCTTAGCCTCTGAAACTTGTGGTTTCAGGATTGTCAGAGGAAATAACTTTGGACTACACTAATTTTAAAAAAATTAATCTAGAAGATATAGATGCGAGGTGGTAATAGAGGTATAATATGTAAACGGGAAAGGGAAGTATGGTCGTGTAAGCCCTTACGATCCCTTATTTCCATGTAAATCTTTTATTATATAACTTTTAAATTCGTCCAGTCATATATTGCATAACATTTTCCAGCCTTTGCATGTCTTTTCTGTCCACCCCTTGTATATTTGTATGCCTCCTGTTTAATGTTATTGTATACTTTTCTATTTTCCTTCGAACACTTGTGGATAATGATCATGATCATGATCATGATCATGATCATCATCATCATCATCACTGTTATTATTATAACTATTACATGCTATCTTATGTAACAGGGGTATTGTCTTGAGGCTTATTGACAACAAGTCTCTTCAACATTAGGATTCTTTCAGAATACAGGATTGCACTTCTCTGCAAGTCGACAATGTGAATCGCAATTCCAAGATCCATCAGTGTTCTAGGTAATAGTTTGGATGCTGTGTCAAGTGCACCAATTACCACAGGAATAATTATCATCTCAATCTTGCACCATCTCTTCGTTTTTCTGGCTAGGTCCTGATATTTTAAATTTCTTCAGTTTCTTTGGTATCTGCTTTGTTATATGCTTCTATACTGTTTGTCTCTTTTGTTCTCTATAAGTATTTCTGGTTGATTTGCTTCAATAGTATGGTCAATCTTTATCCACGTCGTATTTTCTTAATTTATTTTTCTGAATAATCTCTTTTGTCTCTGTATCAGATTCTGAGTTGATTTCATCATGAGCTTTCCGTTTCAAAAATTTATACCCTGAAAATTTGAACGTGAAGCTCTTGCATGTGTAAAATAATTTTCGTATAAATAACGTTGACGTATAATGGGCGATAATGTAGGTCTTATGCCATTTAGGAACATTAATAAATAAAAATCAGATATTCAGACACTGAAAATTTATAATTTGAACTTCACTGGATTTGTAAATTAACAAAGTGTATTTAACAATTACGTGACAGTACCTGTGTGCTTTTTTGGATCTGACTAAACAGTCTTAACTCAGCAAATACTTTAACGCAAAAAAAAAAAGCATAAATTCCTACTTTTCTTGTCATGAACCATAATTAATGTGAATGGAATTCCTGACACGCGATCAATGCTCAAGTGACAACTTAATTGTTTTAATCGATGGGACTTTTAGGATATATTACAAAATTATTTACCTGTTATTTCATGCGCTTACATTTACAAAATGCAGTCCCCCTGTGGTCCGCGGACTAGTTTGAAAACCCCTGTCTTAGAGGATGCTAGGCATGAACGTAAAGAAGAAACTAGTAACAGGAGGCGAAACGTGTGCCGTTTAGACATCCGATGGACACAGTAGTCTGCAATTATAGTACAAAATTTCTGATGAAGGTACAAGACCTCAAGGCTCAAAACTTTTCATACATCTCTCGTATATGTCTGTGGTTACCAAAGAAAACTTACCACTTAAAACTTAGCATTAAATCTTATCATTAAAACTTACCATCAAAACCTAGCAAAGGAAACACAACAATTGAAGCTAGCCATTAAAACTTGCCATTGAAATCTTGTCATTTATATATTACATGCTTTGCAAGAAACTATAACTCTTGGCATAAATTATTCATTCTAAAATTAGGTCCAGCCGTATGGTTTTTGGCGCCTTTTAGAAGTTAAACTTTGGGGCTTTTATGAAAGGAATTGAGAAGATTGCGTCTTGTCTTCCTATGAACTATCATATACTGAATATGTCCGATGAATATGTCTGGTCTGTCGAACAATTAGTAATAACAGACAAATTCCTCTAAAATCATACTCTAATATTTTTTAAAATGAATACATTTGATATGTGAAAGCGCATGGCTTAGTGGTTAGAGTATTCGGCTCACAATCGCAAGGACGTAAGTTCGATTCCCGGTAACGCTTTGTGTTCTTGAGCAAGACACTTCATTTCACGTTGCTTCGGTCCATTCAGCTGGCAAAACTGCTTAGTACCTGTATTTCAAAGGGCCAGCTTCTTCACATTCTGAATCTCCTGCAGAATCTCCTTGCACGTTAATCTCACGGGCAAACTGTTCCGTTGATCTGATCAACTGGAACCCTCGTCGTCGTAATCGACGGAGTGAGTAAATAGTATAGATTCGATAAACTGGTCCTCAATACATAGATTATGTGTTAAAAAGTATATGACACAATGATTATAGTTAGATCATCTTCGATAATAATAGTTTTGCTCTCGGTCAGTACTGACTTGCTGCTAAACGAAGGAAGTGGCAACAATGTAAACTTTAAGGACCTGACGAAGGAAACACTTTGTGTGGTTATTCACCAAGTAGAAATAGTAGTCAAATCACCCTAAAATTAACCCACAATATGCTAATTGATAAAAACAAGAAGCATATTAAATACATTTGGGGGAATAAGAATAAATAGAACTAGATATTTTTGCGGAAACATCTTTGATCAAAGGTCTTCTCAATCAGGGCTGCTCTCAGCTTCTTCTTCTCC
>NC_068984.1:53663936-53664418 GCF_001194135.2 Octopus bimaculoides
TATATATATATATATATATATATATATATATATATATATATATGCGTGTGCATGTGTGTGCGTGTGTGCAGATGGGTGGATGGATATATGTATGTGCACATACATACATACATACATACATACATACAGGCATGCATGATACAACCCATCACTGGAACTGTAAAAAGCTGTAAACTTCCCAGAAGTTTATCTTTTAAGTATATGTGAGCATGTCTAGATATGCTAGTATATGCATGAGAAGACATAAAACAAAGCACACAAATCTGCACGTAGACATACAAATATACAAAAATACCCTGTTAGTGATATTTAAACTCCAGTGAAGGAGCCTTAGATCTAGGTAAGAAACTGGCTCTTTCTCTATTGGCATGAAATCTTGAAATAAAACTGAACAATGACATAGATACATGTACACACATACATATGTACATAATACATATATGTATATATATATATATATATATATATATATATATATATAT
>NC_068984.1:53664936-53666642 GCF_001194135.2 Octopus bimaculoides
GGGTAAAATTTTTTCTGCGGATATATTCCTGGAATTAGCGCGCCAAAACGAAGACTTTTGAATTTTACCATTAAGCTGTAATTAGCAGAACCATATGCACGCACACCCATGGCGGTGGGCAACTCTGTATATGATTCTGATGATTACGGTTACATTACAAATCAGGCTGATGAGGAATAGACAAATGGTAAGAATTTGTTAAATCCGAAACTAGTTCCTGTTTAATAATGCTTTTTTAGGTGATTTTAAATGTCTTGCCCGCTCACGTTTTTGGTATGCTGCTATATTTCATGTTGAGAACATTTTAGGTCTTAATAGACACAAGATGTGATCTATTTCTAGCGCATTAATTGTCCACGTTAGTGGTCGACCTTATTTTTTAAAAAAAATATATATATATGTATATATATATACACACACACATACATACATACATACATACATACATACATATGCGTGTGCATGTATGTGTGTACAGATGGGTGGATGGATATGCGTATGTGCATATACACACATACATGATCCAGGTCATCACTGGAACTGTAAAAATCTGTAAAACTTCCTAGAAGTTTATCTTTTTTAAGTATATATGAGCATGTCTAGATATGCTATTATATGCATGCGAAGACACACATAAAACAAAGCATACAAATCTGCACGTAGAAACACAAATATACAAAAATACCCTCTTTGCTATGTTCAAATTTCAGTGAATGAGCCTTGACTCTAGGTTAGAAACTGGCTCTTTCTCTATTGGCATGAAATTTTGAAATAAAATTGAATAATGACATACAGACATGTACATACAAGCATACACACACACATACATACATACATACAAACACACATACATATATACATACATACATAAACATACGTATATGTTTTGTTGTTGCCTGTTACGTTCTTCCATTTTTTGTTTTCTTTTTTATATATACATATAGCGGCGTACGTACACTTTTGATCTCCTGTATGTAAGTACATATATATATCTAAATTCTGTACGACTCTCTTACTCTTTCTTTCAGCCCCTTCACACTTTCTTCGTTTTCTCCACTTTTCTTTTTCTCGTTCCCTCTCTCTCACATTTTTTGGCTTTCTCTTCATTCTCACTTTCCCTCCTTTTTTACCTCACTCTGTTCCTTTCCTTCCTTTTTCTTTCTTTTTCTCTCTTTCTCGTCCCCCCTAATTCTTCAATCCCTCTGCCCCCTACCTCTCTCCCCTCCTTCCACGTGACCGGTGTTCCACCATGCCTGACCTTTCTTTCTTGGTTCGACTACCATCCGTATAGCATCTCTTATCTTCCTTCCCATGATTTTCATCTCTTATGTCCCTGCCATAACGCTTCATTTCTACACACGCCAGTTTAATTCAATTCGTCCTTAGTCGAAAGACACCTGTTGTTAATGTCCTGTTGTTTGTATTCGTAATTGTGTACCATTTTCCCGTTTTTTTCCGTCCTTGTTTTCGTATACATTCGCTTGCTTTCTTCCAAGGAATCTAGTGCTCTTAGCTTAGATTTTCTTGGAGCAGTCTCGAGTGTAACCAGCCGAAACTGCTAAGATAATCTAGTACTCGACTGAAGATAGGAAGCTCCGAATGACCCGTCCTTGTTTTGCCTGTCCATTTTTTGAATAGTCTGTCAGGATGTTTTGTTGTCGCCTGTTACATTCTTGTTCCATTTTTTGCTTTCTTATATATATATA
>NC_068984.1:53667677-53668709 GCF_001194135.2 Octopus bimaculoides
ATATATATATATATATATATACATACATACGCATACATACATATATACAAAACTCGGCAAAAAAATGTATGCACACTTAAAGAATGGAAAAATCTATATAAATGTTCAACTTGTATAAGTACCCCTATAAGTATAAATGCCTCTTCCGATATTTTTTTTATCTAATTGCAATAACACTGAATTAAAATATTCATGCGAATTTTTCTTTTCCTAAAGTGTGTACACATTCTTTGGTAGACTTTGTATATATTTATATATGCGTGTGCGTATGTGTATGTGAGTGTTGTGTGTCTGTGTGTACATATGTATGTATATGTACACACACACACACATACACACACCTACACACCCACGCACCCACACTCACACACCCACACCCACACCCACACACGTGTATATATAATATCCTTTACTAAGCGAGGAGTTGAATCAACAGTTTTGTATATTCCCTTCAGTAGCTCCCTGCAGAAGATAATTATCATCTGACACTACTTTTAATTTTGTATTTTTCGCAAATTATGCACCTAATTTGAGCCATTTTGAGATTTGAGAATTTCTCTACTCAGAGTTTGGCGATGATCCTACCCAACAACAGCATTTTAAAATTATAGGTATTCCACAGCAACCACTACGACCTCTATGTAGCCTATATATGTTTCTAATGTTTGTTGAAAGAGAAGAACCGTTGAGTTTCTATTTCTCACAATAATTAAACTTCCAATTTGAAGAACTGAGATATATTTACTCAGAAATTCTAGTAAATTATACTTACTTCTCATCTTGCATATGGGAATGCTCTAAATCTCTCTCACATATATAAGTGTTCATGAATATACATGTATATCAGGTTAAGTTATTTATTTATCTATTTTTTCGCATTTCAAGCTTTAATTAATAGTTCAAGCAAATTACCGACGAAAGGCGTTTATTTATCAGGATATCCTCCGTCGTATTCTATTTGTCTGTTGCCATCGTTGTGTCAGAAGCTCAATTCTATGTCTATATATATATATATATATATACATATATATA
>NC_068984.1:53668943-53670036 GCF_001194135.2 Octopus bimaculoides
ATATATATATTTAAAGGGTGCATAAGATATTTGAGGACAGATTTATGTTTATAAAAAAGGACATATATAATAACGGATAACTTTATTTATCGAAAAATGCTATGGTAGCTTTCAAAGAATCTTTGGTGTTATGGGCGTGTTCATTGACCTCTCTCTCAACAACACTCCACATGTAATAGTCCAATAGATTGAGATCTGGGGAATTAGGAGGCCAAATGTTAGAGGTTATGTTATGAAAATGTTCAACCATTCATTCTTGTGTTACTAGAGCCATGTGTGATAGTGCAATGTCTTACTGAAACACAAATGCCTTTCCATTGCATACACTGTCTATCCAAGGCTTAACAGTAATTTCCAGGACCTCAATGTAGGCAGCAGAATTAACTCTAGGACCTTGTGGAAAGACGTAAGGAAGCATCACATGTCCTTCATTGTTGACAACTCCTAAAACCACAACAGTTGCAGGAAATTTCGTATGCATAACACTTGGAACTTTAGAAGGGTCTGCATATAACCATCTGTCATTTCTTCTGTTAGCTTTTTGATCTTGGTCGAAGTTTTTCTGCTGGATTTTTCCGTTTGTTTAAGAACCGTTTAGATCTGATGTAGTGATTTTCTTTTGCTTTTTCTGACAAATTGGCCTTTCCTCATCATATAAGACTTATATCTGATGTTTTTGTAGACAACATTTCTGACTGTTCCTTCTGACACATGGAGAACTCTTGCAATTGACCTCATGGACTTTCTTGGATTTTTAATCAATGGTCTATCGAACTTGCTGAATAAATTCAGGTGTTCTAATTTTAGAGCGTTTAGAATGCTTTTTATGCTTTGATACTGGTGATACGTTTCCATCTTCAGTCTTTAGCTCCTTACAAACTTTGTAGACGAAAGATCTGGAAACTTTTAAAATTTGAGATATTTCTAAATCGCTATGCTCAGCCTTTATTAGGGTCTACCATTATCATTTTCTGAAACAAAGATTATACAGAGTTAGCAAAAAATGCAGCAATGACCCCAAAAAGGCATGTCCTCAAATACCTTACGCATCCTGTACACACACACACACACACACACACACACACACACACAC
>NC_068984.1:53670560-53671166 GCF_001194135.2 Octopus bimaculoides
ACACACACACACACACACACACACACACACACACACACACACACACACACACACACACAGACAAATACAGCTTGTGCAAAACCAAAACTGAACGTATCAACTACATTATTGCCAACTGCAAAAGAATATTGTTACACACCGCTGGTCATAATGCACTTTGCATTGAGTTAGTTTTCGAATGATGCCACCTCACTAGTTATTGGGGCAGACCAATATTACTCCTAAACGGAAAGTCAGTCTGTTGCAGGTTTATCCATTTAGTGCTGAGCAGATTTGAGCAAATGAAATGAAGTGTTTGCTGAAGAGCACAACGTACAGTCGATCTGGGAATTGAAACCACGAAATTGCGATCGTGAATGCAACATGTATGTATGTATGTATGTATGTATGTATGTATGTATATATGTATGTATGTAGGTAGGTAGCTAGATAGGTAGCTAGGTAGGTAGGTAAGTAAATAGGTAGATAGGTAGGTAGGTAGGTAAGTAAATAGGTAGATAGGTAGGTAGGTAGGTAGGTAGGTAGGTAAGTAAATAGGTAGATAGGTAGGTAGGTAGGTAGGTAGGTAGGTAAGTAAGTAAATAAGTAGATAGGTAGGTAGGTAGG
>NC_068984.1:53671509-53673624 GCF_001194135.2 Octopus bimaculoides
AGGTAGGTAGGTAGGTAGGTAGGTAAGTAAATAGGTAGGTAGGTAGGTAGGTAGGTAGGTAGGTAGGTAGGTAGGTAGGTAAGTAAATAGGTAGGTAGGTAGGTAGGTAGGTAGGTAAGTAAATAGGTATAAGTAAATAGGTAGGTAGATAGGTAGATAGGTAGGTAGGTAGGTAGGTAAGTAAGTAAATAGGTAGGTAGATAGGTAGGTAGGTAGGTAGGTAGGAGGAAACCGTAAGAAACAACTGTCATGATTTTACTTGCCAGAAAATATAAAGGCGAGCGTTTTTACAATTTATCACGTTTATTCGAGGGTGCGTTGGTGTAAAATGGAAATGAAACTTTATGCAGTTCAATGTTCAGTTAATGATTTCTATATCTCTTTTCTTATATACACAGGAAGCTATAAATAATAGGTAAGATCACAGCAGGATTCATTTTTACAAATCCCGAGTTAATCAAAGAAACCTCTATGTGATCGTTCGACTAGAAATAGCAGTCCAATCTCTCTAAAATCACAATCTTCCGTCTTAAAATGGGAAGGAAGCACTGGGTAAAGTATTCTTAAATAGCCCTTTGTATGTGGGTTGGTCACAGCTTTTATCTACTTAAAAAAGGGTTTACAGGTTGCTAATCATCATTATCAGCAGCAATAGCAGTAGCATAACAGTTATCATCATCATTAGCAACAACAAGAACACCAATAGCAATCTTTATGCATACATCTTACACATTAACACTGGTACACGGGTTGATTATCAGTGTAACGATCTACGTGGTATTCTATGCTGTACTTTATTTTTTTTCTCTCTCTCTTTCTCTCTCTCTCTTTCTCTCTCTCTCTCTCTCTCTCTCTCTCTCTCTTTCTTTCTCTGTCTTTCTGTCTGTCTTCCTCTTTCTCTCTTTCTCTCTTGCTCTGTGTCTCTGTATATACAAGGTGTTCGGACTAAATTTGACGATTTTCTTGTTCTTTTCTTCTCTGGAATAGTTTGATGTATTGGTGAACAGTCAACCGTGTTGGCAAGCCTAAATATTATAGCCGCAGTAGAGAAAAAGTTAGCTGACATGGAGGGCTGGAAACCATGTGAATATTGGAAAAGAGTTACTTCACCCTGGATATCAAAATGCCGACTTCATGACTTCGAATGCCACCACCGGCGGCAACTCATCGTAACGAAACTGTACCACTGTCACATCTATCCTTTCCCCCAAACAGCTCCTTCAATCTTTCTCCTCTTTCTCTTTCCAGCAGAACAGCTATCGTCCCTTCATTGTACTCCATGGGCGCCAATTTAATCCTAATTACGTTCTCCATCTTTGCAATCTTTTTTTCTATCTCTACACTTTTTGTGTATTGTACCATTGTTCTTAGATTTTTCCCTTTTGGTGTCACTCTCTGTTTTCTTTCACCAATCTCTTCTTCTGTTACTTATATTCCTATCTCTGTATGTCTCCCATTCTCTCTTTCATTTTCCTTTTTCTTCTGTACTCTCTCCTCCTTGCTAGATGATGGTAACGGTCTCTGCGTTCACTCCTCACTTACATTTGTTGACCTTTAATTTTTTTCTCTGCTCGTTCGTTTATTCATGTTTTCCACTCTGCGTCTCCTCTCCACTTGTCTTTCTCTTCTTCCTACGACTCTTTGGTGGTGAGTCTGAGTTACTTTTCTTCCTCTTTACCACTGTATACTGTTCTTCCATTTTTTCCTCCTCTACGATCAAACTCTCTTCTTCTTGATGTTCCCTCTCTATCTCCTCCTCTTCGTGTTCTAGGGACACTTAGCTTTCATGTGTCCCCTTCCTCCACATAGATAGCACACGGTGGGGGTCTTCCTTCCACCACAATTCTCAACCTCGTCTCGTCCGGTATTGCCAATTCTTCTGCAATTTTATGGAGGGAGACTGCGGTCAAGTCTTAGCTGGAGTGAATTGCTGCTGGAAAGCCATATGTATGGGCGCAAAATTCGGCTCTATATCATACCTCCGGAGTCAGAAGTGGTTATCGGAGAATTTCTATGACATGACATTACCAACCCAAATTTCCAGCCTCCTAATTCCCACGATTGTAATCTTATGTGAAGGGCGAATATATATATATATATATATATATATATATA
>NC_068984.1:53674059-53680732 GCF_001194135.2 Octopus bimaculoides
CTGTTGCTTTTAGCCCCAGGAGGACATGGGGCTAAAAGCAACAGTAACATCCACCCCTAGGGGTCAGCCACACTTAAGTGGCAATATACTACACTTTATCGTGCAGTTACTGTTAATACTTCATTTAGAGAATTAACATATACATATATATATATATATACACATACATACATACATACATACATACATACATACACATAAATGCATATACACACAAACACAAACACACACGCGCGCGCGCGCACACACGAACGCATATTTAAATATCGCCTGCAAAAAACCGAAATACGTTTCTTTTAAACATTAGAATTTTTCATTAAAGAGTCTTGTGTAAGGCCAAAATAATTTGAGAAGAGATAAAATAACTGCAAAAAGGTAAGAAAACAAAACAAAGTCGTAGTTTTACGTTATATTATTATAGTTCGTGGTTATGACCCTCTTCCTCAGGACATGAGGAAAAGCGAGGGATGGGAAAAGGTCGTTGCTCACACATCTGAGCATATGTAGGGTGTCTGGGATAAAGTCGACAGTTTGAATTAAAAGAAAAGAAAATACAATATCACACACTGCTTCACCAAAACTACCCCAGTTTAATTAGAATATTTTTAGTATTGTTTCCAGAGTGCAAAGTTTCCATGTAATATATCAAATATTTCACCTACAATAGAAATGTCAACCATATAAATGTTAAAGTATAAATACACAACCCCGTCGATTATTGTGTTTGTATATGCAGGAAAATTTTTCGTTATGCTTTATTGAAGTTCTTTGCAGAGTTCAAGCCGACAACTCATAAAGTTGATTCTTGAACCAAAAAGTTACAGGGGTTTGTGAATATGGGAGATAGGATGTGTGTATATCTTGCATTGATATAATAGGTATGCATACCTCTTTTGTTCACGATGTGCGTGTTCTTGATTATTCGTTATGTCTATGTTTGCCACATACAAAGAGGCGTGCATGCGTAGTTTCCAAGACACTGAAATGAAGAATCTTTGGAATGTTTTATGAATATTCATTGTGCCACTAATCCGTTGGATTTGAAGGCAGAAAGTCAGCTTACTTTATTCTTGCTTCAAAAACCTGTATTCCTAGAATGCAGTATAATGTACCTGTATTAAATAAGTACATATCGAAATCTGTCGTTATGTATATGTGCACGTATGCATGAATGTGTTGGTGTATGTGTGTGTGGAGAAACTTGTACACATGTTGTGGGTGTGCATGTCAATTTAGTACACAAATGCGTGTGCTTCATTACTGTTTATGTGTGTGTATTTTCTCTGTGTGTGTAATCCATGACTAAAATGTTATTGTGTGCATATGTTCACTCTGGAACTCAAATATAAAATCTCTGGAATCTTTTACAAATTTTCACGGTACCATTTATCGATTATATTTGAAGAATGCGAATCAGCTTGATTTGTTCCTTCCTGAAGAATCCCTGCATTTCTAGGCGTTTATGCAAATCTCTTCTTACACAATCCAGTGTACCTATGATCACCCGATCCAATGTTCCTATAACACAATCCTGGTACAAATGATCGTCTATAGCCTAGATGTAAGAGGTGTAAATTTCTCTATTACTCCTCTATAGATGTTCTCTTTTCCTAAATTTTTGACGAGACATTAACATCGGCTAATCAGCTGATCACGACATCAGTGCATCAATAACCATTTCTTAGGTTGTTAGCCAATTGATACAATTCGAACAAGACACAAAGTTCGTTAAACATTTTTGGCGATTGGGATGCAGAAAAAGAAACTATATGGGATGTATGATTAAAATTAGCTACTAGCTCAGAACAATGAAAAGCATAGGCCTGTTTATTGTAAAATAAAACACTGGTAAACTAAGATGAAAAGTGAAAGGAGACAACGTAGCACTATATAACAGTGCAACATGTACGTCCCAGAACACAAAATAACATGTTTGGATGATGTTATAAACAACTAATGGAGTGTAGACAAATACATTTGCTTATATGACGAGAAGGTAGCATATTTGCCCTCAATCCTTTCGAGATCGAAAAATAAAGTACTAGTCTTCTAAAGCGGTTGATTCTTCTTTTTCATTCTCTTCTTCACCGTTTCCCTGTCTCTCTCCATTTCTCATCCTATCTCTATCTCTGTCTCTGTTTCTCTTTTCCTTGGAGAAATCGGCTATGCTTAGGTCTACAGAGGTTTGGGCTCCGTCAGACCCTAAAATTGGTGAACTTCCTCCACTGCTTTTTTCGTTCCGATTTTCCACAACATTCACAGACCAGATGTGACACTTCGTGACTTCCAATGTGCAAGAACCGTTGTTATATTCTTCCTACCAGCCCTTCTGACCAGTGCTGGGATTGTGTTTTGGCCAATATCTGTTGTATGAAACAATTGGTAAAATCGCCTAAGTACTGTGCGTATATATGTATAATTACTAATTATGAATAATTATTTTTCCCACTTGACTGGCAGTTGCAGTTGGCAATTCTCACCATTTTAGTGTTTCTCCGTATATTTATCACTGAATCTTTACTTCCACTCTTCGACTCATTTACACACACACACACACACACACACACACACACACACACACACACACACACATATATATATAATATAATATAATATAATATAATATAATATAAATATAATATAATATAATATAATATAATATTATATTATATCATATTATAGGAAAAATCAAAACCAATGCAGAACGAGTATCTCAAGTCATTTAGAATAATTTAATTAGACTTCAAATTAAATTAGATTATTCTTAATGACTTGAGATACTCGTTGTGACTTGGCTTTGATTTTTTCCAATAATATAATATAATATAATATAATATAATATATACCTGCTATAACGGAACCCTAACACGGATCCCTAGATCCAGCCTTAGCAGTAATCTTGGGACCTAAAGGTGGACCTACTATAGCACTTATCCAGCATGCCTATTCGTTTAGAACACAAGTGAACTAAACCCATCATGTCATATTATATATATATATGTATCATAAATAATGATGATATTATTGATAAATAATAATAATATAGGTGACAGTTAGCAAAAAAAAAAAGAAAAGGCAAATATCTAAATAAGGGTACTAGATAGCACCAGTTTTGCTAGATATAGGAGTCAAAATCGACTGAATTAACCACAAACTCTGAATGTTAACAAGCTGACGAAATTGGGGAAGCGAGAAAAAATAGTCAACATACCAAGGCGATGGAGAATCGAAAATGAGAATGCAGATATACCAACATCAAGTGATTTTGATCTCCGAGATATTCCTCTAAGATCTCATCAACGGGTCTTGCTGCTTGGGGCTAAACTACTACTCACCTTGTACAAGCATGCTAAAACAGTTAAGAGGCTAGCTTCAAATTCAAACGGTAGTAGTATATGATTATAAATAATGATATTATAATTAATAAATAATAATAATATAGGTGACTAGTTAGCAAAAAAAAAAAGCAAATATATAAATAAGGGTACTAGATTTTTATAATTATACACTACTACCGTTTGAATTTGACGCTAGCCTCTCGACGGTTTTGACATGCTTGTACAAGGCGAGTAGCAGTTTTTCCCCAATCAGTAGGGCCCACTGAGGAGATCTAAGAGGAATATCTTAGAGATCGAAATCACTTGATATGGGTATATCTGCTTTCTCACTTACGGTTGTCCATCGCCTTGGTTCCAACGAGTCGTTGGAACTGTGGGGCTGCCCGTCGGTTTCTTCCCGCTGACAACTCCATAAATGCAGTAATCAGGGGTCTGGAATAAAGAAACCACAGAAGGCTGAAGGGAATCATGTAGTTATATAGGTCACCGGGGTCTTGTCGGACATATACTGCTTTTTCTTCAACGTATAAAATTTTTACTTGATATCTCGTGCACACGTGTCTGATAGTGGGCTGCGACACTGAGGTGCCCAGCAATGAACCTCATCGACTTGCACGGGTTGTTAATGTTATTCTAGATTTGCTCAACAAACTCAGCTGTCCTGACAACATCTGGTTATTAAGAGCGTTTCTTTCTTTTGGTCATAGGTGACACAACTCTGCTAGAGGCCACCAACTCTTTTTCAGAGTCTGCGCACGAACGACAATGTCATGTTTAAGAAGCTGGTGATTTTTCTGCGTCACTGTAGTTGGCTTGTCTCATCATTTTTCGTGTCAGATAATACAATCCGCCGCATTGACACTGTCAATAGGTCTGAAAGAGAATTGAAAATTTTAAGATTTAGCTCACGCTGCACAACATAACAGGAAATAGATTTATTGATAATGGTTTAAGGGGACAACAATATAAGAATCTTTTTTTGATTTATCTAAGTAAAATGAAAGGATGATGAAAACGTGATAGAAGTAATTATGTATCAACTTGTAAAAGACAAAATGCTATTATAAACCTGCCGATTACAACACTATGAAATGCTACAGTTATGACTGTTTATAAAAATGGTATTCAACAAAGGAATAAAAATTAAAAAATACCGGTGACGTTGTTTTTTTGTCAGTTGCAATAATCATTCTCTCAATTAGATTGGAATGGTGCGTGCTGCTCACCACAATGTATTTATGGTAATTTTTCCGTCAGAGTTCAGTCGCTTCATTCGTTCTTTTTCTGCTGAACTCTGCATTGGTAAAACGGGGAAAAGCTGTAACAGTAGTTTTTATATCTCAATCTGAAACTCGATGTAATTCCTGGACGGAGACTTTGTGAAAACTGTGTTATAGTGAAACTTATGGAAAGCCTGGTTAATTCTCAGAATCAAATTTGATACAGAGATGGTAAGGCAGGTTCTGATTCAAATTTTAACTCTTAACCTTGGTTTTAGGTACACTTTTTAATAAAATTCATATTGAATGGACTCGAAGATCATTACTTAAACTTTTGCATTGTTGCTTGAGGTTTAGAGGCGCCTCAAGTATAGTTTTTAAAGCAGTTTAGGATCATTGACCAGAGATCAGTTAAAGCGGGATTGATACTACGTGACGATTAAGGATATCGAAGTTATACTTAACTACATATAATAATTAGCAATATGTTTGTATTCTCTATTATGCTAACGAAAAGTATGATGTAGGAAACCTGTCAAATAACATTAAATGACAGTCTAAGAAGTAAAATGAAGATGCAAAGATTTCCAAGTAGGTGGTGGGTAAAATATTCCGCTGTACTTGAAGACTTTAATCAGATGTTCTATGTACACGATTATTATATACACAAATGGTTTAGGTGTTATTGTTCAGCAACTGATGCACAATCAGGAATAGCGATACGCTCAATATACTGCAACACCTTTCAGATCAAAAAGAAAGGAAAACAATTCTGCATATATACTTCTCGATGGAAAGATACAAATTAAAACGTATGCTTTCGGACATGCCCATAAATCTACAAAGCTCAAAAATTTATATGGAAGTTGTAAATTAATGTTCTGACAACATACCTCAATAGGTTGCTGTTTATAGCAATATTTATGATAAAATAAAGGTATATGTTACAATTTACAATAGATTCTCTTGTGACGTCACTGCGTCTCTAGTTAGTTATCATCTCCCTCTTAGCTTTCACATACATGCGATTTTAAGATAAATTCATCCATTTTATTTCTGCTTGGTAGCAGAGCTACAAAACAAAAGCAAAGCAAAATGTTTCGATGAAAATATTTTTCGTATTAATTCAAATAATATTGGAAAGGATCAAAGTAAAAATTCGGAAAAAACGAACGAATTTATCTGACAATCTCCTAAATATATTTACTTACGCACAGGTTACATATACAATAAACAAACAATAAACATACGCATAAAGTCACGTTTACATGCATATAAAGGGACAGACAGCTACAGTAAAAATGTTTTTCTGAAAAGAAATTGACATTTTTTCAAGCTGAGATTTCCAATTGATCGGGCTATCTTTTTAGTTACTAAAACTTCTTCAAAAAGATAGAGTGATAGAAATAGGAAGAATGAGATAACTAAAAGCATAGTGACGTCACAAACTTGGCTATATGTTCCTAATCTTCCTCGTCCTCTCCCGCTTCGTGTTCTACTATAGTTCTCACTTTCATCCTTTCAACTTTGCACTCTTTACTCTCTTATATTTTACCTCTTATTCCTTCCCTGTTTCATACTTCTTCTAATCCTCCTACTCAATCTCTCTTACTTTCTCTCTTTCTCTCTCTCTCTCTCTCTCTCTCTCTCTCATTCTCTCTTTCTGTACACACGCACGCACACGCACGCACACACACACACACTCACAAATACACACACACACACACAGATACACACACACAAATACACACACACAAATACACACACTCATATATGTATGTGTGTAATGTATGTGTGTAATGTATGTGTACGTACGTACGTATGTAAGTATGTATGTATGTATGTATGTATGTATGTATATGTGTATGTATGTAAGTCTTTGAGTACGTATGCATGCATGCATGCATGTATGCATGCATGCATGTATGTATGTATGTATGTATGTATGTATGTATGTATGTATGTATGTATGTATTGTATCTCCCGTTATCCCTCTTCACGTCACTTTCGCACTTTCATTTCCGCTCTGAAGGTATATTTTGTTGAAAACTTACAGACAGAATATACATACATACATACATACATACATACATAATATATACATACATGCATACA
>NC_068984.1:53681069-53691927 GCF_001194135.2 Octopus bimaculoides
TATATATATATATATATATATATATATATATGTATTTATGTTAATACCTGCATATGTATATATAGATAAATGCATACGAGAGAATGCACTTATCAACCTTTGCACAACCCAAAGTCAATGTCAATTAAACTGCCTTTAAGATAGCAGGGTAATCGCTCTAATGAGTGAGAGAAAGAAAAGGAGAGAGAGAAACAGAGAGTGAATGAGTGAGTGTGTGTGTGCGTGTGTACGTGTGCGCGTGCGTGCGCGAGTCGGTGTGTGTGTGTATGTGTGTGTGTGTGCGTGCCGCGCGTGCGTGCTTGCGTTCGTGCGTGCGTGCGTGCTATTGTCAGTCGAGACGATTACTAATCGTACATCGTATATCTTTAAGACATCTCTGAAAGTGAAATTTCCCGGAGAACAAAAACCAAACTATCAGGTGAGAGTGGGAAGGAGAGAAAGTAGCGTGGGAGGGATCAATGATCTAAGGCAAGCAGGTTTTGTTGAGGCGTCAAAATCCAATGCAATCTGTTTCAAGGTCTCTGTGACAGACGCATGACGTCATCACTGCTGTGGTTTGGTTACTTAGTTACATAGAAGAAGATATTTTTCGTGTAACCTGCTACACGGATCACAATCAAAAGAGAGTGATAGGAAAAAAAAAAACTGTCGCTTAAAAACGTACAAAGGGATTTATCAAATGTAAGAACGAGAAAAGAAATAGTAATAGAAATCACTTAATAGAATCCTTAATAGGTTACTATGAATAATATGAAAGAAAACAATTCATATAGAAATTTATTGATATTTCGATTTGTTTGAAATCAACGAATATCACGTTACGTAGAAAGAATAATAGGTTAAAAGAAGGTATCTTCTAAGTGATTTCGCGATGTTAACTCAAAAGCGAAAGTAAATTCCAATGATTAAATATAATAATAAATGCGCTCTTTTAAAGCCTAGCCAGGCTCATGGGCCCGGTTTCCCAGTTTCAATGGCGTATGTGTTCCGCGGCTGGACGGGACGCCAGTCCATCGCAGCGTTACTCATTTTTGCCCGCTGAGTGAACTGGAGCAATGTGAAATGAAGTGTTTTGCTCAAGAACACAGCGCGTCGCCCGGTCCAGGAATCGTAACCACAATCTTACGATCATGATGCAAACACCTAACCACTAAACCACGCGCCTCCACAATGATTAAATATAGGGTTACGTATTCAATACTAACGTTCCCCGATAAAAAGTGAATTTGCGGATGTTGGCTTTGAGTGATGATGCGAAAAACTGCATGCTATAATGTTCTGAACTCGCACCTCACCAAAGCCCAACTTAGCTTTCATTTCCTGTTGTCGGATAAAATAGAAGTTGCTCCTTTGGCGTGTGATCTACAAGGGAGATTACTTTAGGTTACTTTTAAAACTATTTTGTACATAGCACTGTAAATGTATTTTTTTTCAAAATTCTTACTATTTTAATAATAGGAAAACTATATAGTAATTGAAATAAGCGCGTAAGCCACGTAGATCACTCAGAAAGTAGCACTATCACAAAGTAAACTAAAAAGTAACCTAAAGTAATCTTTTAAATTGTAGATCACACGGCAAAGTGGCACGTTTCTTTTTCTTAAGAAATGATGTGAATTTACTGCTGGTTTCTTGTAAAAATGCAACTGCCTTCGTCTAGTCGCCGGTGACATTGTAAAGATCTTTAGCCAACATCTTACGGGTTTTTAGAAATTGAAAAGTAAATTAAAATGTAACCTAAAGTAGTCTCCCTTGTAGATCCCACGCCAAAAGAGCACCAAATAGAGCACCTTTCAATTGCTGAAGCTGTTTTTCTTTCTGTTCCCGCCTCCCGGATTTATGTCCCCGTACTTATATTAGAAAACAACACTATTTTTATTGTTGATGATTTTACTGCTTTTGTTTCCGTCGTTGTTGTTTTTATACTTTTGATGAGTTGCATCTTAATACTGCTCCAGCTGGGCGTGATCATTAAATTATTATATCTTCTTTTAATATCGACTGTTCTCAAAATTGTGGTTTTCTAAGGCGGCGAGCTGGCAAAATCGTGACTGCTTTGGACAAAAATGCTTAGCGGCATTTGTTCAGGCTCTTTACGTTCTGAGGTCAAATCCCATCGAGGTCGAATTTGTCATTTTTTTGGAATCGATAAAATAAGCACAGGTTGTACAGTGGGGTTAATGTAACCGACTTCCTCCTACCCTCAAAATTGTTGGCCTTTAGAAATAAATATTGTGGCTGTCTTTGCCGATGCTTGGCAGAATCTTTAGTACGTTGGCTAAAATGCTTTGTGGTATTTAGTATTATCCTTCTACTCTGAGTTCAAATCCCACTGGGGCCAGCTTTGCGTTTTATCATTCTGGGATCGGAAAAAGTAAAGCATCAGTTAAGTACTGGGGCAAACATTATTGGCAGTTCTCTCTTCCCCAAAATTTGTGGCTGTGTGCCAATGTTAGAAATTAATAGTAATGATCCAAGGCCACACATTAAGGAGATAATAGCTCTTAATGCAAGAAGAGGGGAGTAGTGGAAACATTAAAACAATGGTTTTCATTGTCTCCGTGATCTCGTCAGCCTACCTTTCTATGTTTAAGGCATACACCATCTTTATTTTATTCCAATAGAAAAATTATAAGCTCCAGAGGAAAGCCTATTTTGTCCAAGCGTCTATTCTCAGCCTCTTTGTCATCTTTCGGTTTTGAAATATGAACTTTGACATTTTTTGTCAGTTTTGTTATTTACATTTAAAACTTCGCGACAGCCGTTACCACTGTTGACGAAACTCTGGGGCAGAGATTCCAAAGTGACGATAGCGACATACTTTTATTTGTGATATTAATTTAGTTTTATTAATCAAACATCCTATCATGTGTCGGAGTCATGTATCTAATTGTACACTAGGTTGTTAGATCTCAAATATACTTCATAACTTAGTATTCATGAATATTGATCAGATTTGACTTAATTTTCCTTCACGCTTAGAGTTTATTGATGACACATTAAAGTGTCGCGATACATTTTGGAAACCTCTATCCTAGAGTGTCGGAACAATCCAGCTGGGAATCGCTAGGTCAGACTGTCGGTTAAGTTGCTTGTAGAATTAAGTTACATATCAAACTCAGCAGGTCGGCTTCACTTTTTGTCTGTCAAGGTCGATAAAATTAGTACTATTACCTGGTCGATAACATCAACTGCAACATACCTCTAAAATTTGTAAGATTGTGCTAGTATTTGAAATCAAAAGTCTGCCTGCTTTTGAAAGCGATTAAACAGCGAGAGCGATAAAGCTCTGGGATGCATGTTATTTTGACTTTTACATGAACTGTGTTCGATTCAATCGACTATGGCACATTTTCCTATAAATTTGTATCCTTTTGTCAAAAAACGCAATTGTCAAAAATCTAAAGGACTTAGACTTCTGAAAGTATTCCTAGCCTATATCCATTCCTAACTTCCTTTCAATATTTTAAGCACTTGCTCTGTTAGCTTTCAGTTTATTTATTTATTTATTTAGCAGAGTCTACTCTGTCGCAAGCATTCGGACCAGTTTATTTGTTTAATGATTGATAACTTCTTCCATTATTCACACAAATGTCTGAACCCCTGCAAAAGATTGTGTGTGTGAGGATGGTCAGTATGACAAATAGGGAAAGGCCAGAAAAGAGTCGAGTAAAGTAATTCATTGTCTTTCAAACACCATCACAACGTCTTCAACATACAATCTTATCGAACTTCATGGAGATGTCTCATAGATGTGAATAGTCATCAGTCAATCTTGCTTGCCCATCTCATTTTATCTTCTGTTTTAATCATTAATTTATCTTTCGTAATATCTTTTTAATGTTTTCATAAAATTGCCTGAGGAAAATTATAAATTGCCAAATATGGCCTTCATTAAATTTCAAAACATCTAGAAGAGAGAAGAGATGACAAATGAGCCAAATCTTCATTTATATTACCTTATTTATTGTTTCTTAAAGATATCTTCTTGAACTGTGGATATTTTACATTATTATGATTTAAACTTAACGGAAAACTGTTTTCTATTTTCCGTCAACAAATTTAAAGTTCACCTTCAACTAAAAATCAAAATACTCTTTTTAATCAATCGAAATTTGAGCTTTTATTTCACTTACAAATGGCTAGTTGTTGAAGAGTTAACCATTGTATTATTAAAGATTTATTGTACAATATTTCTGCCTACGAAAGTTAAATGGTATTTTCCCATTAGTTCAATTATCCGACATGATAACATTTTAGAGAATTAATTTCAAATTACCGGTATAAATGATGCACTAGTAATGGGTGAACGTGAGTGGATTTTTGCAATTTTCCCATTCTCGTTCTCCTGGTTAAAATACAATTTGTTGTATATTATTCACAGCTCCATTTCAAGGTATCATTAATTTTGATGGTCAGAAATACTAAGGAGCTTCTAATGGCTAAAGCAATTTTCAATGCATTTTTCATCATGTTCTGAGTTTTCCAATATTTTCTTGTAAACCACCCATCAAGTATTTCTGTGATAGAGACTTCCATTTAAAGAATAAATGTCCTTGTGCATCATTGTTTTACCATCCATCTCTTTCCTTACCTCTTCATCATCATCATCGTCGTCGTCGTTCCTTTCGTGCACTCAGCATTTCATTGTTCTGTCGATTTGGATGCATAGCCTTAGGTATCCAGTACCTTTCATATAGTCTTTGCTGTATAAAAGCAGGAAAATTACCATGATATCCAGTACCTTCAACTCACTATTCAAACTTCTTACAAATGTTCCTAAGGCTTCTAATACAGTTGATATAACGATAAAGTTATGGAAATTCAGTTGATATAATGATGAATTTACAGAAATTCCACATCCTCTGAAGTTCATATTTTAGGTTCTGATATTTCTCTATTATGTCAAATTCTTTGTCTACCATTCTTGTATCAAGCAAAATTAATTAAACAACCCAGTCTTTCCTCTTTATACGACAATATCTGGGCGTGAATGCTCTATTTACCTATCTATTTGAATTTTCATATTCTACTGTAGGTTAAACAGTTGTTTTCAAGAATGTGTTCTGTTTTATAGACACGCCATTTTCCCATGGGTTCAAATTCATCTTTTTCATCGTTTCAGCAATGTATGATTGTAGCAGCATTATCATGTCTCAATTCTTATAAACCTTCTGCACAACTGTCTCCTCTCTTTTACCACACAGTCTAAATTCAGCCAACATGTCTTCCTTCTAAATTTTTCCTCATGTATCACTTTCTGATGGCATGATCCTGCGCAGCAAGGGTGAAGCCCTTTGTCTTTTTTTAAAAACATCCTTTCTTAGCCATTGAAATGGCTTCTGAAATTGATACTCTTGACTATTTTGAAAAGAAAATAACCATATAAATTTGTACTGTTCTTATCGCTCGTTTCTAGCTGAGGCTTCACTATTTTTCTTTTTTAATGTAACATCTCTCTTCTTACTCATATCAAAAGCGCTTCATCTCTCTTAGCTACGGAGAGATGAAGCGCTTTTGAGAGATGAAGCGCTTATCTTGTACACTTATTAATACTCGTCCATTATCTAGTCTGTTGAAATGCAATCTGTGACCATCTGCCTAGGTTTGCAAGGCTCTGTAGATTCTCAGCAATTTGCTTGTTTTTCTCTCTCAAAAAGGTTCTTTTCTTTTAGTTACTTGACTATTCCGGCGTTGTATCTGATGGATACGGCTTTTGAGTCTAAAGCAGTGATGGCATTTATTCCTCTGAGTATGAATTATTGGCGAACTGGCAGAATCTTTGGCACGCCAGACAAATCCTTGACGGCATTTCGTCCATTTTTATATTCTGAGTACAAAATCCGCCGAGGTCGACTTTCATCCTTTCGGGTTCGATAAAAGAAAACTGGGGTCTAGGTAATCGGCTGATACCCTCCCTCTAACTTACTGGCCTTGTGCCAAAATTTGAAACCATTGTTACTATTCTTGTTGTTGTTCTTTTTTTACAGTGTCAAGGCGTCTTTTCCGAGCTCTGATGATTTGGGATGTTTTAGAAATCGATGTAAATGAATTCTTTTTCTTCTTTCGAATTATTTACGACTATAATATTTTGAATACATTTGGAATTGGACATGATATTTTGTTATCTCATCGGGGAGTCCTTTTTTTTTCTTTCAAACATGAAGATTCGTTAAATAAAGATCCGACAATTATACAAAGAAAAACAACGCTGACATTCGACTTCAATAGATTACTGTAGATAAAGCATGCAGATTTTTGTTAGCCGAAGAAAGAAGAATATAATATGATCATGAAATAAGCAACAGGAACATTTTGAACGAAGTGGAAGGCAATAACGACGATAACAACAACGATAACAACAACATGTAGTCTGTTAAGCGAAAGCATTTAAAGCATTTAATGTCATTACAAATCGTGTCAGTTTTGTTCGCTTAACAAATAAAATGGCGACACTGCACATAAGAACTTGTTTTTAAGTGAAGGTTGGGAATATCATGTCACACAGGTCTTAGCCTCTTTGTTCGAATATCATTTCCTACACGTTTGTTTGTCTCTTTGAAAAGCGGTGCTCTTCTCTTGATTTCAGAACAGCAACTAGAAAAGGTCCCGTCCGATGGTTGAAGATCAATCTTATCCATTGAGTTTTGGCGGGGCCTTAAGAACCGTCTGCGGGGTTTGTGGGACATAGAGCTCATCAACCAAAAAGGCATGAATATTGATGCACACGCCCATAATCTTGTGTTCTAATATTTGCGAAAGGTAATTACAAAAGCGACAGCCCAATGTAACGGCAATGTATTGACTACTATTTCGTTGTCATCATCGTATCGCAGAATTCGTATCACGGGCGATGACTGCAGTGAGTGATGAGGGGCGAAATGCAGTCAGTGGATGTCAAAATGGACTTACGATTCATTGTGACACCTCAAAATCGCAGAGTCGTTCTAGAGGTGCACTGTGAATAATGTAGACACAAAAGCAATGAGAATAGTTGAGCAAGACATTATTGTTATATTTGTGGCGCTCAGAGCCACTGAAAAATTATCTGCCTCATGGATTTGAAAACACCGAAGAAAGGCAGAGAGCAGCTAACAGTAGCAACGGCAACTTCAGTTTCCGGAGGTTACCTTTCCAATAGTAGAACCAAGTGATTTTCTAGAGATGGTAGAATGAGTCTCCTCGGGTTCAGTCCTGAAAACCATCGATCATGCTTCACGCCATCCTACCGTAGTAAGCAGCATTGTTCCTCCAAGGTCTTGTGAGGTGGAAGCAATGAGAGAAGGGAAAACAATCGGACAGGTTCCAAACAGCAGGAAAAGAGGAAAAGAGGAAAAGACTCCGTAAAGAAAGAAGTTACTCCAGCAAAAAGTGACCAAAAAGAGTAAAAATGAGTTCCTACATTGGGAGAATGAATGCATACCCTCCCCGGTGAGAATGCTGTTTACGGCTCTACCATAAACTCCTAAAAGGCCTATACAAAAACATTTGATTCGAAGTACTGACCGGTAAGGATCAGAGAATAAGGAGGGGAATAGGTTTTAATAAAGTGTTCCTGGAAAGCCTACACACTGTTTAATATAAGCTGCAGGACGTAGGCTTTTACCAATAACTTCTCATGAGTGGTTCTAGGATTTTGAGTCTTGAAAAGATTTTAGCAAAAGGAAGTGAGAGTTTGACGTGGTTAGAGCTGTGACGTCCCCGGATAAACACAAGTGGCGGCTTGTTATCTCTATGTAGGTAGAGTGCCCTCATCGCTACAATTATATCATTATAATTACTGTGCTTCTATAAATTCATTTGTCCTACTCCATAAATTTTTGCATAGCTTTTCTGATGAATAAATAAATAAATAAATAAATAATGGTTTCAATATTTGGTACAAAGCCAGCGTTTTCAAGGTAGCGGTATGTCTGTTACATCGCCTCCAGTGCTCAAATATATTTCATCAATCTCGAAAGGATGAAGGGCAAATTTAACCTTGGCGGGATTTGAACTCAGCACATAAAGAACTGGAAGAAATTCTGCGAAGCATTTTGTCCAACGCACTAACGATTCTACTAATTCGCCGCCTTAATGGTAAGAATAATTCTTTGCAATTTTGGTATCATGCCAGCAATTTTGATGGGAAGGAGTAAGACGATAACTCCTAGCATAGGGACTGATATTTTATTTTATCGATCCCGAAAGGGTGAAAGGTAAAGTTGATCTCTTGAACTCAGAACGTAAAGAGCCGAAACAAATGCTGCCAATCATTTTATCTGACAAGCTAACTATTCTGACAGTTCGCACTCAATGTCCCAGTCAATAAAAGATGTATTTTGCTTTGCAGCATGAATTTGAAAACAATTGTTATCTTTTTACTTACTAAGGGCTTTGCCATTGTATATTTTTGTTTGGTGAGTAGGTGAACATGAAAAGAAAAGGCTGATCATTCCGTTTTCAGAAGGTGCCTTAAAATGGATTGATCAGCGTTATCTCTTCACGGTCTCACTTATAAAAACAAAGTATTTAGAAATGGCTTCGTGTGATCAAGGAGAGACGGATTATAGTAGATTGAAAAAGAGAGAAGGAATTGTGGTGAACTCCTTTTCCTCATACAACCAAAACCAGCTTTCTCGTTCTAGTTCAAAGTTTAAAAAAATGTAAGCCGTCTCAATATAACCAGCACTGCAATTTCAATCACCTATGATAGTAGCAATAGAAACAGCAGCAGCAGCAGCAACAGCAGTATCTACGACACTTGCAACAACAGATGTCTGCAAACAGTTACAATTAAAATTTTCGCATGATGTAACCAGTTTCAAAGTGAAAACTGCCTATGGAATGTTTCAGGTAATATTTTAGGGAAAGCACGAAAATCGAATTTCCATGTTCATCCGAACGCAGGAAGTGAAAGTCTTCCATTTATTCTTCACACAATATGTCAGTACTGAAAATCGTTTGTGAAAATGCACTTGAAATGGAATCGGCTTGAAATATCATTCATTTAACGACTACAAGTCATAAGATTTAGATGTGATAGCTATAAGCGCGACCAGAATTTCCGGGTATTTTACTTTTGTGCTTTTTGACGATTATGAGGATTGCATAACTTGCAGACAGCACAGATTAAGCAGAGTGGCAGCTTGAGTTTAGAAAGATTTGGAATTCGTGATTCGGATGATCTTCCAAGATTTAGATTTTAAGTTAGTGGCCGTTTATACTTCAACTGGAACGGATGTGTATGAATAGTAAATAAGTGGGAGATTGTAAAAACTCGCAAACTTGCTTATTCAGCTCCCATTGTCTACTAGGTGGCAATGACAAGATTATTCAGAATGACCAGGCCTACCAACATTATAGACCTGTTAGGAAACTTTTTGGTTTTCAAGATTGATTTTTCGTAATTGATATTTCGTAAAACCCCACCATTTTTGTAGTTTGCCCTTGTAATGTTTTCTCATCTGCTGCTCTTCTTTGAGTGTCAGAAAAATGATTGTGGTATTTGTCCTGTGTCTTTGCGTTCTAAATTCAAATTTTGCTGAAGTTACCTTTAACCTTCATTCTTTTGTGGTCCATAAAGTACCAATCAAAAGTCCTAGAATTAATGGTGTCGACAAACCCCCTAAATCTCATAATTACTGATCTGGTGCCTAAATTCCAAAACATTGAAATGGGCAGGTAGAATTTTTAGGGTATCGGAAAAAATGTTTTGTAATATTTGTTCCGGTTCTTTACCTTCTGAATTCAGATCCCGCCAAAGTCAACTTTGCCTTATATTTTGCTATGTAACTACATGCAACCCCACCCCACGTGTCTTGGGTGAAGTTTTTAAAATTAATTTTTATATTTTATTCATTTATTTATTGGTAGTGGTGTTATTGTGAATAATCTTCTATATTTTGGAAGTCTCTATTTTCCAGTCTTTCATATCTGGACAATTTTCCCGCATCTTTCAGAAGTAAACTGATCTCCGTCTTAAGTAATACGTCGATTAAAAGGCGTTTTTATGGTCTTTGGTAAGAATAACTTTTCTAAATTGACTAAATTTTGCTGTCTTGTGAATCGTTTACTCCACTTTGTCATGCTTTCATAATCTGTGGTCTTTGTAACATCTATATTTTTTTTACACATATTTGTCAATGCAAGTACAAATTCTGTTATACAAAAAAAATAATTAAAAACTTCCAGCTTCTTTTTTGTCTCTTTATTACGCCATTTTGACAGGGACTGAGGAGTCATAAACAATTTAGACGACTCTTTCTTCGCGTCCTCACATATATTTTGTATTCTGTTTCAGACATGTTTTTGATACTTCCTTTGGTCTGGCACTACGATCACAAGCTCTTCAGCTTCAGCTTTGAATCCTGGATTTCCCAACACATACTGTATTTTATCGGTAGTCATTTACATTTTGATAATCTCGTCGAGTTAAGGCCATATTAGCACTTTCCTTCTCGATATCTTAACGCCAGAATTTTGTCTTATTTTACACGTATTGTTTTAAGTGGTTAAATAAGTTTTGTTATTGTTTTCCCTTCCTCTTCACATCTGCTTGATCTCAATGCGTTATATGTTTGTTGGCTTCTGACAAGACTTTATATCCCATATCGCATTAAAGCTATCGTATTTAACCAAGTGAGAAAAAATCTGATTATTAATACTTACGCGATGAAACGAAGAAAACATTTGATCACAGTTCTTGATATGTTTCGGTCTTATTAGGCCTCTTCAGTGAAGCATAATCTTCCTCATACTTGCTAAATTAGCCCTAAAAAATCACTATATCTGTGTCTCTCTAGCTTTTTTAATCTCACTACACACATGCACATACTCATACAGAAATACATACGTACATACAAGCAGACACAGGCAC
>NC_068984.1:53691963-53699963 GCF_001194135.2 Octopus bimaculoides
TGTGTGTGTGTGTGTGTGTGTGTGTGTGTGTGTGTGTGTGTGTGTGTGTGTGTGTGTGTGTATGTGTGTATGCATGTACGTATGTATGTATGTTTGTATGTTCAAAAAATGTTCTAATTAAAATTTCATTGCCAGTTATGTTTCATTCTCTTATTTCTTCCTTATGCCACATTTCTCACTTTGGAGTCCTACAACCCTCCAAACTATTTCCAGCACCACTTTGAAAAGAATTTCACTATACTGATATAAAATAATCAATCAGAAATGATTATGGTGACTGTATATCATCATTACAGTGATTCTCTTATTTTGGTTACGACGAAGAGTATGTTTCACTAAGGATATCTGGAGTTGTCGCCTATACTTGCTAAGAACAAATTAAATTAATATTAATCATTGAACTAATGTGTTCTTCTCAACGCATGAGTGTTATTAATTAACCAGATAGTTTGCTCACTGCTATGATAACCATAACTCGTTTTATCTTTCACGGTGCTTAATATTTTTTAATCTTCCTTGATCCTCGATCCTCGATCTATTTTTGTAGCTATTCGCATAAATTTCCTATTTAATACGATTTATATTTTTGTGTACAGTTCTGCAGTAAATATTTATAACAGGTTTCTATTTCTATTCTTTCTGCGTCAGATTTTCTATAATACAATTCCTAGATGCAACCTTTAACTTGCTTGTGCTCCTATCTAATCTTACTAAATGAATTAGCTCCTATTTGAGAATACTATAACTGCAACTAGAGGGGTGAGCTAGCAGAGTTGCTAACACTTCGGGAAAAATGCTTAGCTGCATTTCATCCGTCATTACGTTCTGAATTCACATTCAGGGTCGATAGAATTAGTACCAGTTGAGCACTGGAGTCGATGTAATTGACTTATCCTCTCCTCCAAACTTGCTGGCTTTGTGCCAAAATTTGAGACCAGTGTTTATAACTGCAATTTATAGCTGAAACAGCTAAAATATTGATATTTTACCTTATTTCGAGCCTTTAGCACAATTTTAATTATTAATCTAGAATTCTTTCCTAATATTATCTTTGATTAGAGTACTCTATCTAGTTCGTTCATTGATTCCAAATATTTGTAAGTCTGCTTTTAGTATAAATCTCTTATCTCCATTTTTAAAATTTATTTTTCTATATCTTGCAAGAATTTCCTGCCATATTTTGCTACTTATATATCTGTTCTTGTTATTCATTTTTCTTTTTTTAAGTTTTCTTAACACATTTTTCAAATATAAATTTCACCTCAATTTTTCCACTAAATGCGGGTATAGAGAATCCACTTAACAAGGTTTCTGCTTTATCGTCTGAATCATACAACTTTAAGTTATCCATCTTCAAGCAAATGTATTTCCATTGAATTTGTATCTGGATCCAATCTCGTTTAGCGTGATAATATGGTTAAAAGTGGAGAGAAATCGATCTAAGAATATTCTCTTCAAATCGGGATCGGTTTCGTATTTACAATTCCCTCTTTTTTTGTTTGTATATGTACGGTTGTTTTCATCTATTCAAGACATGTTTGTCGTATCTGCTTGTTATTGATGCTCATGTCTAATGTTTACAAAATTTATTAGCTTGCAACCCTGCTAAATACCTTTTGAGAATTCACCTCTGCCGTGCTCCGAACTTTATCTCTCCTCTTAGACTCTTCGCTTTTGGCATTAATGATTACAAACTGGGCTCTTTTTGAGCATTTACACATGTCGGCTAGTTGAAAATTAGAGCCGTCAGCATAATCAAACTATAAAGGCTTGTTATTTCGGTAGAAGGCCAGTAATTTTGAGGGAAGGGAGTTGGTCGGTTATATTGATCCCAGAACAAGACTGGGTAGGTTGATGTCGGCAGGATTGAACTCGGAATATAAAGAACCAGAACAAATAGTGTAAGGTATTTTCCTAGACTCTTTAACGCAGTGTTTCTCAACCTTTTTAACCTTGCATAACCCTTAAAATAAATTACATGTTTCAAGGAACCACTGCACAAAAAAATTATATACCATATCTTTCTATTATTTTTTTCATTGTAGTTCACGTGGTAAATATATATATATATATATATATATATATATATATAATGTATACATATGCACATATAATTTGCATGTACAGTAATAGTACGATCCTGAAATAAGCATTAATTTATCTCACTCTTTCTCGCGGAACCCCTAGGAACCTTTTGCGGAACCCTAGGGTTCTGGGGAACCCCGGTTGAGAAAATCTGCTTTAACGATTCTGCCAGTTCGCCGTCTTGTTAATAGTAAATATGTTGTTGGCACTGCGTCGCTTACGACGTCGAGGGTTCCAGTTGATCCGATCAACGGAACAGCCTGCTCGTGAAATTAACGTGCAAGTGGCTGAGTACTCCACAGATACGTGTACCCTTAATGTAGTTCTCGGGGATATTCAACGTGACACAGTGTGACAAGGCTGACCCTTTGAGTTACAGGCACAACAAAAACAGGAAGTAAGAGTGAGAGAAAGTTGTGGTGAAAGAGTACAGCAGGGTTCGCCACCATCCCCTGCCGGAGCCTCGTGGAGCTTTAGGTGTTTTTTCGCTCAATAAACACTCACAACGCCCGGTCTGGGAATCGAAACCGCGATCCTATGACCGCGAGTCCGCTGCCCTAACCACTGGGCCATTGTGCCTCCACTAATAGTAGATAATAATGTAACTAACAAACCAACGCCTACACAAGCTTCTTGGCATCAATATGGAGAAAAATTTGTCCTGTTGACTCTCATGGTTCACAAAGGATCAGTTGAATTATAATCAGCTTTGTCACCCCATATCTATGTTAGAAATAGTTGGTTTGTCAGAAACTAATAGTTACACCATTGAAAATTAAGTCTGTTGATTTACATCTGCTATATTGTTGAGAACATCAACTATTAATTTTATATCAAGCCTGCTGTTGTTCAGAATAAAGTTTTCTGAGGAATTATATTTCCTTGACTTTCAATAAAGTTCATTAAGAAGCGTTAAGGGTTACATTGTTCCGGTCAAGTTCTAAGGGTAGGGGTTGTAAGATTTGGATAAATAGATAATGAGCAGCTTATATCTTATCCCAATGATATTACTGGAATCTTGTATAAAAGACATTCCCTATTGCAAGTCTTGAAAGGATACGATATAAAATCAATATTTTCTCATATTCTTTTCTTTATTTTTAGTTAAGTTAACCGAAATCATACATCAGTCGTAATAGGTGAGTTTTAAATCGTCATTATAGAATCCAGGAAATATTTACTAATAGGTTGCAATAGAGAATCAACACTATCTTAAAGTTGACCTTTAGATTTAAACATTGGCGTGCCACTTACTTTATTAATCATTTGAAACACAAAAGACTAGAAGTTAAAAGTAAGGATTATGTTTCCTGAAGACACCTTGACATATTTTGTGATTCAATATTATCGAAAGTTCTAGTGAGAATGTCTATTGTGTTAAACAGTTTCATTGAATGTACTTAGTACATTTTTTGTTGACACTCCGTCGCTTATGACGTCGAGGGTTCCACTTGATCTGATCAACGGAACAGCCTGCTCGAGAAATTAACGTGCAAGTGGCTGAGCACTCCACAGACACGTGTACCCTTAACGTAGTTCTTGGGGATATGCAGCGTGAGACAGTGTGACAAGGCTGACCCTTTGAATTACAGGCACAACAGAAACAGGAAGTAAGAGTAAGAGAAAGTTGTGGTGAAAGAGTACAGCAGGGTTCGCCACCATCCTCTGCCGGAGCCTCGTGGAGCTTTAGGTGTTTTCGCTCAATAAACACTCACAACGCCCGGTCTGGGAATCGAAACCGCGATCCTATGACCGCAAGTCCGCTGCCCTAACCACTGGGCCATTGCGCCTCCACACTTAGTACATTTACATACATACATACATACATACATACATACATACATACATACATATATATATACATATATATATACATATATATGAAACATCCACAATAATGCACGCATCACAAGTTTCTCCATGTGGTTATCCATGTACAGTGTCATGCTCAGTTAACGCGGCAGAGTTAGTAATACTGTAGTTCCTAGCAGACCTGCATGCAAAGCCCCTTCGTCTAAATAATTACATGTTTTATAGTCCTCTGCATAAACTTGTGTAGCTTTACATTTGGGAACCGGAAATAACGCTTCAAAACTGTTACAAAAATCCACTGAATCTAAGCTTTGACATATCATCTTGGATTGATTATGTTTCATGGCACCATAGATTCACAATTATATTAATAGTTGTTGAGATTCACAGAATAATTTGAGTCGCACACAAGAGCACAAAGAGATGCAAGAGTCGTAGTTTTCAAAGGGAGATATTTGAAAATTTCTCTGTAACAATATCTGAGACTATAATCATTACCTCACAATAAACGAACAACCATTGATGAAATATTTATTTATAACAGCGTTGAAATGTGTTAGTGCCATTTTTTTTTACTACAGTGTAATATATTATAATGTACAAATGTGGTGAAATGCTTGGAGTTGTACCAATATTTTCATGTTTTCTAGATATTAGTTAACTCTTCAAAGCAATAATTTATTTTAACATTCCAACATTTCCATATTAACTCTTTTGGCTATTCTTTCAATATTATCAGTTTTATCTTTCCATCTTGTACCGCATAGAAGAAGAAACATTACAAGAAAATCTCAGGCGACCAGTTTATTCTAATAACTGCGCCCTAACAATTGAGGACAGTATATATAATAGCGGAAAATACAATTTTGGTTGTGAATCATTATTCTGTATTCTCTAACAAAGTGAATTGACATGTGTCGTGCTAATTTTCCCGCAAAACTTGTCTTCTGTTTGTGGAAACACAATTTTGTAATTAAAATATCGGCATTTAATTTGTTTCTGTACTACTAGTAGAAATTTCTATTTCCATTTAGCTTTAAATATTCTGCGTGTCTAACAAATTTCAGTTCGCCTTTGTACGTTGATCAGCTTAACAAATCTCTGTTTTGAACTTATAAAATCTTTTGATCATAATATTCTTCTACAAACGCTACACCGGTATGGTTTCTGCAGACTTTATAATTAATGACATATATTCATTCTGTTTATCCTCTTGCTGTCAGTAGATTTTTGTATTTGAGTTAAATCATGTGAAATAATTTCCCTCGTTAAATACCATAGGTATTCGTACTTGAAATATTGTCGTTTCTCTTTATATACTAAAATAAAAAGTATTTCACCGTACAGAAGTTGTTCCGTTAAAATCTGTATAATTTTAAATACCCTGCAAACCGAATTACTTTACAACATGATTAAAGAATAGGTGGAATATTTGAAGGTAGCAAATTTTTTTAAGGCCCCTTCACAAATATCTTCTACGATAGCTTCGATTTGACCGATATCATGTCAGTGAAATTTACCAGGCGGAAACTGTGTGTAATCTCATCGTACGCGTACATACACATATACGTATATATATACATATGTATATATGTGTGTGTGTGTGTGTGTGTGTACGAGAGTGGGCTGAAAAGTCATAGCCAAACTATGTAAGAAGGATTCTAGAGCTGCGAAATCTTACACGCATTAATTCCAACTCTTCTTACGTATTAATAACTGCATTGTTTCTTTCCAGGTAAACTGACATCTTATTGTTCAAAGAAGACTTCGAAAGTAACTAGTTGCGACTTCTCTTGAAAATAGACAAAATTTGGCATCTTGGAGTCGCCTCTGATACATATATATATATATATATATATATATATATATATATATAGTATGCATGTGTGTGTGTGTGTGTGTGTGTGTGTGTGTGTGTGTGTGTGTGTATTGAAAACTGGTGACGCTCCACATCACTTGTGATGTCGAAGATGCTGCAGGAAAGTATTTGATTATCCTGTTGGAAAACTGACGTACGATGACATTCACTAATTAAAGTAAGAAATATACAATCAAGTACATAAATAAATAAATGAATATTTGACAGGTACTTACTGTATCGGCAGCACTCGAAAGATGAAAAAGCAAAGTCGGCAGAAGTATCTCGTTTAATCCGTTGTTCTATTGTCTCTGCTAGTTCAATGTCCTTATATTATTTATTTATCGTAATTGCATTAGTTACTTGCAGTTTATTGCTATTCACGTTTCATCTGCATTAGCATACTGATCAACATTGCAGTCACGTTAAGCTGATGTACGAAGTGACATTCTTGAGGAAGTTGTGACGATATGCAAGTTTACACTATACTTCTCTTCAAAATTTACGGTACACCGTTGACTATAAAATAGAAAGCGTTGAACCAACGCAGGAAATGTGTATGTGCTCACTGATCTATTAGAAAGCGTAACAAAACCACGCAGCATAGCGTTTACATAAAAAAAGGATGCATTGGATAATGCTTGAAAAATCAGTAACGTGTGTTCAAAGCTGGAGTCTACTCAGTTATGGCTAAATCGGAAATTAGGTTGGCGAGCAAGCATATTTTGAGAGGGATCAAAGATGACATAATGAGGACACTTAAACTCTCCTTATGGCGCAATACCAATGAAATTATTTCATGGTTTAAGGCAAACCAAGGTAGAGGTAGGGCAAGGTTCACCCAATTCTATATAGTGGAGCTTTATTCGTCTATATCGAAAGAGTTACTAGTTAAGGCGCTTATACTCCTTAGGGATTTTACTGACGTTAATGATAAGGATAGAAATGTAATTATGCATGCCAGGAAAACCCTGCTGTTCAACAAAGGTTTGGCCTGGGTCAAGTAAACTGACTCAGTACGCTCCTTTGACGTGACGATGGGAGCATTCAGTAGCGCTGATATCTGCGACCTAATAGGATTATATGTACTGGACACCTTAACAAAAAGGTTCCCGTTGGCCCTTTTTGGTTCTATACAGAGATGACGATTTAGCCATCTCTAGAAGCGTAAACGGGCACACCCTATATCGGCTTAAGAAGGACCCAATTCATATGAACTCTTTTGCTCTTCAGATTACAGTTGAGATCAGTCTTACAATGGCTAACATTTTAGATGTTACGCTCGATTTGGGTACCTGTTCATTCAGGCCCTACCGCAAACCAAACGAAAGGCTGTCGTACATTAACACAACTTCCTACACCCACCTATTGTATTAGAACCTGGTAAAGAGTGTCAGTAAAAGGATTTCGAACCTTCCTCAAATACAGAAATTTTCGACGCTGAGTCGCCTATTACAACAAGGCTTTGGCATCCAGCGGGCTTAAGCGCCGTATCTTCTTTATGCCCGGACCTAACATTCACAAAAGAGAGCGCCACCGTAAGGTTATTTGTTGTTCCCCAACCTTCTCACCCAACATCAAAACCTGCGTGGGAAGGATATTCCTTACATTATTGGATAGACATTTCTCGCAATCCCATAGGTACGGACGATTATTTAATAGACACAACTTAAGGGTCTCATTCAACTATGCGCCCAGTGTAAAAAAGATTTCAGTGAACACCTCTAATCCCAGCACGGAGGCAAAATGCTCATGTAGGGTTAACAGTGAATGCCCAGTAGGCAGTCGATGCAACTCCGGGGCCGTGATCCTCGAGGCAGAGGTGGTGTCCTTCAGTAACAGCAGCAACAGCAGCAATAGCACCAGCAACAACAGCAGCGTCAACAGGTCGAGTAAGAACAGCACCAATGGTTACGATAACAGCAGCAGCAGCAGCAGCAGCATCAACAGCATCACCTGCAACGTAGGGACACATACAAGGCAATATGTTAGAACACCGGGTGACCCGTTTAAGTTGCGACTAAGTAACCACAGTTCCTCTTTTAGGATCCCAGACAGAGGCAATGTTACGTCTTTGGCCGACTGCATATGGCATTTAAAAGAAGGGAGAATGCCTTACATGATTAAATGGAAGCACTTAGAACAACATGGACCATACCTGAACGAAAACAGGTGATGCAAACTTTGCTTGAACGAGAAGATTCGAGTGATTTCAAAGTTAAAAAGTGAAATAAATTCAATTAAT
>NC_068984.1:53700063-53701050 GCF_001194135.2 Octopus bimaculoides
TGCTCAAGAACACAACACGCAGCCCGGTCCAGGAATCGAACTCACAACCTTACGATCATAAGCTCGACGCTCTAACCACTGAGCCATGCACCTTCACACACACACACACACACACACACACACACACACACACACACACACACACACACACACAGATATATAGCTGCAATCGCTTCGAGATGCAGCGTTGAAAGACTTATTGACATATTTTTCGATGCTTATGCATTTATATTCTCGATTTAAACAGACATATTTTTGTATGTCAGTAAAGCATTCAGTCCGTTGATGGAGTGACGGAAGATTATTCGAAACAATAACTGCTCGCTAACAAACTTCCAACTATAGATATTTTCTGGCAGCAAAGAGTTGAACTTCAGGATAGTATCTCCCCAAAACTGAAAACATGCTTCTATGTCTACATCGAAAACTTATCCTCAAGAACTAAATCACACTTCATGTATTTCGCTTCTATAGAAACTATGACTATGTCAAGAAAACATGAGAACTTTTTGCTTCGTTTCATATAAATCCAAGAACCCTTTTTCAGGGTCTCTTCTTAAATCTGAATTTTCTTTTATAATTAGAAGATTCGAGTGATTTCAAAGTTAAAAAGTGAAATAAATTCAATTAATTCAATATCCGCTAGATCCAAAATTCCATGTATGAAGACTGTTCAGTCACCAACTTTGTGTTTTCTTGTATCCTTGGTTTCTGATTCTTCAGTTGTCAACCATAAAAAATAAAGCCTGAATCTTGTCAGCATCTTTAAATCCCTACACATTCTTTTCTTTAGCTTCTAAAAAAAAAAGAAAAAAAAAAGGAAAAGGGTAAAACATTTCATCAAACAATTCAAAGAAGTGTTATCCTCAGTCCGAGAATATTGTTGTGATGAGGTAGTCTTTGTAGAATATCGGTTTCAAATAACACAAGGCCAGCGACTTCGGGGAAGGGGATAAGTCGATTTCATCGACCTCAGTGCTCAACTGG
>NC_068984.1:53706194-53709399 GCF_001194135.2 Octopus bimaculoides
ACTTGGCACTGCACACATCCTACGCAAAACACTTTCAATACAGTAACCATAAGAGCATCACAGCAAACCACAGCACATACCCAAGGCACACAGAGCTGCGCTCGGTAGTGAAGTGAAAGCACGTTATAAAAATAAAACTACTGAATAATGATAATAATAACAACAACAACAAGAGCACTCAGAGAGCGCAAACCTCCGCCAAGGCAACACCAACGTCCTCTTAACGATTAACCGGAGAGGATTTTTAAAATGAGAATATCTGAAATAAACTCGACTGCTCTCACAAACGAGAATACTAAGAATGAACCCGACCGCTCTCAAAAATTAAGTTAAAAAACTGGAAAAATAATCCAGAATCCTTGTCCGGTACCTGATCGATCCCAATAGTAGTCATGGAATTTGAAGGTGGGTGTTTGTAATTTTGTGTGTGTGTTGTCTGCAGTGGGAACAGGGACAGTTTTCTGTATGAAGGCCTTTTTTAGTCTATCCACTGACATAGTGTCTTTACAACTATTAAGGGCTATAGTGAAAAATTTATCCGTGCGTGAAAGAAAACGGAAAGGACCTGCATACGGTGCTGTTAACGAAGGTTTAACAACATCGTTGCGCACAAAAACGTGGGTCCAAAGTATTAAAACTTCCTTCAAGGCAGAGCTAGAAATGCAATTGTCAAGTAGGTAAGAGGTTTTAAACAGGAGCGATATATTCAAAATCGGTAAAACTAAAAATTGTTGAGGATAAATTAAATTTATTATTGTTATTGAATATGTCAGTGTTATTTAGTTTCTGAACGGTCTTGCTGCCGTTTGTTTATGTAATCTGATTTCTTTATCCATCAGATTCTACTAAGATAGAGAAGCTGGTAAAATTAATAACAGAGAAACGAAAATAAAACTTTGGAACAGCAACGCCGCCATAACTTACGTGGAAACCATGAGCGTGATTTCAAGGGAGATAATAAGAGAAAAACTTGAAAGTCAACGTAAGATCGTAATACTTCATGTAAAGTAAATATAGCAAATAATCCAGAATCCTTGTCCGGTACCGGATCGATCCCAAAATCTAATCAGTTTGTGCCAGTCACAAGGCTAAACATCCCTGAAAGTTTCAACCGAATCCATCTAGCGGTTCTTGAGATAAACTTGTCCATGGACAAACAAACAAACAAACAAACTCGATTGAAAGCAATACTTCCGCCTTATCGAAGGCGAAGGTAATAATAATAATAATAATAATAATAATAATAATAATAATAATAAGAAGAAGAAGAAGAAGAAGAAGAAGAAGAAGAAGAAGAAGAAGAAGAAGAAGAGGAAGAAGAAGAGGAAGAAGAAGAAGATGAAGAAGAAGAAGATGAAGAAGAAGAGGAAGAAGAAGAAGGAGGAGGAGGAGGAGGAGGAGGAGGAGGAGGAGAAAGGATGAGGAAGAGGAAGGTTGAGGAAGGATGAGGAAGAGGAGTAGGAGGAGGATAACTTATGCGTAGGGTAAAAGGGAGCCTTATTATAGAACTTAAGCCTAATGTAAAAGAAAGTCTTATAATGGCTGAGTGGATAAAATGTTTTGACGAATCACTGCTGGACAGTTTATTCCACATGCCTCGTTTTATCTAGCAGTTAGAATGTGTGCCAAATCGAATAATGTTACTTGTGATACAATGGCAACTTGTTCAAGAGAAAATTCATTTTTGATCATTTTCAACCCTTTAAATGCGACTAGAAGCACTGTTTCTTTTTATGAGTTTCCTTAGAGAGCAGTTACCAATATTTACATTCTTTTTTTACAACAGCATACCTGAAAATATTTTCACCAGCACCACCGCCATCACCATTACCAAGAAAAACATTCTCTTCCTTCTACTCCACCTCTCCTAGTCTACCTCTTCCTAGTCCACTTCCTATTCCACCTTCTCTTATTCCACCTCCCCTACTCTTCTCCGTCCAAATCCATCTCTTGCTACTAAACCTCCTCCTACTACTACTACACCCAGTCTTCATCCTCCTTCTCCTCCCCTTCTTCCTCATCGACATCATCACCGTAATTGTCGCTACAAACACCACTACTTCTATAATCACAGCACTTTACAACTTGAAGGCCAACCTTCTCGACACCATTTTCTTGTCTGTTTGTCTTGAAGCAAATATTAAATATCAAGTGGAGAGAAGTTTTTTTGTTTATTTAGTGGAAACGTTATAAAAATGGCATCTTGAGAATTAGCTGTAAACGGAATAGGTTAGCTTCATTTCTAAGAATTAAAACTAGTGACATAACTCCAATAATCGTCCTTCATGCTATTGTTTAGCCTCCAGCTCTGTCATGATAGAGCAGATCTATGATTAAAGGTATTCCAGCCGTGATCATCCTGTCATGTATGTGTGTAAGTATATGTGTGTATGTATGCGTGTGTATGTATGTGTACATATATATGCATGTATTTATATATATATATATAATGCACATATATATATATGTGTATAACTCTCTAACTCTTTAACTCTTTAATCAGTTTCAGCTCGAAAGCTGCGGTCATGCTGGGGCACCACTGTTGGCTTTGCTACACCTTCATTATTTGAAACTTCCTCTGGTATGTGTCATTTGGTCAATGAGGGAGTTTGACGCTGCTACCCTCATCGGTGTTTCATGCTGTGGGGTAGGCTCATCCGGAACCCTTGACAGGAGGAAATCCAGTTTTGTTTTGAAGACACATACACCCACACCATGTAAGTCGCTCAGGCATTTTGAAAGGATACTGGACAGCTGTGGGCCCTTGAAACCCAAGCTGTTGCAGTATCTGGTCCTGTATTTTGATGGCAATGTTGAGATCTTTGGCACTATGCAGCGGCGCCCCGTTCTGCTGTTTGTGTATCTTTCACTGCGAAAGCTTGGCACAAATCCTTCCAGGATCTTCCAGATGTATATCACCGAATATCTTTTCTGCCTTCGTTCTAAGGAGTAGAATCTTAACTTTTTCAGCCTTCGCTGGATTGCTTCGAGTTCCGCCGTAAATTTTATACTGTGGTGACCATAGATGTAAGCTAAGTGGGAAAATCAGATCTAAATAAAAAATAATAATTAAAATTTCATACTCTTGCATGACTTTTGTATGTATGCATGTATGTATGTATGTATGTATGTATGTATGTATGTATGTATGTATGTATGTATGTATGTGTGTGTGTGTGTGTGCGAGTGTGTGTGTGCGAGTGTG
>NC_068984.1:53709409-53713848 GCF_001194135.2 Octopus bimaculoides
ATGTATGTATGTATGTATGTGTGTGTGTGTGTGTGCGAGTGTGTGTGTGCGAGTGTGTGTGTATATATATATATATATATATATATATATATATAACTACGATGTCCGTGTGATTTCATACTTTTATAGCCGTCAAAGTATAATTTGAGTAAAATTTGACTGTTATTTCTAGTAGAAATAGTGGCCGTAAAGAGGCTCTTGCTTGGCTGAACCTCATCATTATGGCTAACATTGCTGGATAACTGGGTAATTAACACCTAGGTGGGAGACGAAGTAGTTGTATGCTGTCAACTTAATGTGACAGTCCCCTGAAGGGAATAACACTACTGTTGGTTAGACCTAGGAAGCTGCACCACTTCCTAGGTTCCTTATGGACACAGGAAATGTGTCAAGGCCGACAGGAAGCGGTGCAGCTTCCTAGGTCTAACCAACAGTAGTATTATTCCCTTCAGGGCACTGTCACTTTAAGTTGACAGCATACAACTACTTCATCGTATCACTACTGCATAAATCTCTCTGAAAGATTTAGAAATGTATTATTTCTAAATAGATGGGAGACCTTTTAGGAGAAAGAGTGATTTACAAGGACATAAGAAATTTGTAGAATATACCCATATTGAGAAAGATAATGAATGTATAAATTAATGGGTATGAAACTTATACTAGTGTTTTGGTCTTAAGATTTAAACAAGTTTTATTTTTCATATACATTTTAGAGTCTTCATCAGTAGGTTTCGTTTTGAATGCGGGTGAAGTTGCTTATGCGGGTGAAGTTGCTTTATCAAACGGTGAATATTGCCAGAAAATCTCAGTACAGGGATGAACGTTGTTAGGTAACTGAGAATATTGAGAAAAACATATAACTGGACAACCTAGTAGGTGTAGGTTAAATAACAAAAGGCAAACTGGAATATAGAAACGTTGAAAAGATGTTAAAGATATAACCAGACAACGCAGTACAATTAGCACTGCTGATCTCTCTCTCTCTCTCTCTCTCTCTCTCTCTCTCTCTCTCTCTCTCTCTCTCTCTCTCTCTGTGTCTGTCTGTCTGTCTGTCTATTTGCCTAAAATTACAGGGTGAAAATCCTAAAACATCTAACTATAAAATATCTTTAACTTCAGCTTATCAAATGTGATTATTATTACATATATTTTTCAAATAGGGGAAGAGTGTATGTATGTATGTATGTATTTATGTATGTATGTATGTATGTATGTATGTATGTATGTATGTATGTATGTATGTATGTATCTCTCTCTCTGCCTGCCTGTCTGTCTCTCTCTCTCTGTCTGTCTCTCTCTCTCTGTCTGTCTCTCTCTCTGTCTGTCTGTCTCTCTCTCTCTCTCTCTCTATCTATCTATCTATCTGTGTGTGTGTGCGTGTGTGTGTGTGTGTGTGTGTGTGTGTGTGTGTGTATGTATTTTCAAATATTTGCGCATGCATTTTAAAATTTTGGTATTCTCTTGTTTATAAATTATAGCAAAATGTAGCTGAAATTTGCTCACCTTATAAAATTTTGGCTTTGTAACTTTCAACAAATAATATACACAATGCAAAACATGTTAATCTTTATATAGTTTATAGACATTAGGATTTGATACTTTTTAAATGATTTTAAGAACGTAAATTATAAGATGTACACGGTTATAGTAATATCATATCAAGAAAATCATATCAAAGGAAGAGCATTTGTTTCCACTTTCATATGTTTCCAGTGAACAAAGAAAAATTTTGAAGTTTTGATAGAGGAAAAGTTCTTAATAACGTAGCAACAGTCTCTAAAGAATTTACTAACGAATTCAATTTTATATCATAATTGTACTCAATGACTATACTCTTATACCACACGTTTCTCTAAAGAAATCGTCAAAGAAATGTAGTGAACAAATCAATAGAAATTCCTTGCATTGCTTTTTAATTGACTTGGTGTCTGACCATGTACCTTCAATTTGTTTTTTCTTAGAAGAAAACATTTCAATTTCCTATAAACGGCGGTTTTTATTTTTTTAAAAGTGAATATATAAAAAAGAGAATACTTGAAAAGTGAATATATAAAAATTCTCCGTTAATTATGCTACAGAAACAAAAATTCTTCCGCTTCAGCTGCTTTGACAGTGAAGCTAAATAAATTAAAATTTTGAAATTAGCATCTTAAAAATAATACCGCTCGCTCGCTGTCTGAACAGTCAGAATTAAGTGGGTCTTTTACAGAAACTGAACATGCTCAAAATTTACTTCAAACACGCTTACATGCCTTGCATAAATGAAAAAAATAATTCAAAGAAAATAAAAGAAGCATATTATTAAAATCAGTTCTAAATAGGAGCGAGGTGCTAGATTATAAAAAATTGGAACAAGGTGCATATATTTAAAAATAGAGCTAAATTTAAGAGCTACAAGCACAAAATTTTCAAAACTGAAGTTCTGAACGTAAATGAAAAGCATGTTAACAGATAATGTATCTTCGCTGCTGAGAAGACAGTGTCACACCATGAAAGAGGAAGAAGTAAATATACTTATTGACAGTTACGTAAGCTAATTAGAATCCCTTGGAATGGGGGATTTAGTGGTTAGAAGGTCAGTGCATTACATTTGGTTTGTTTTAAACATACAGTTAGTGAGTAGGAAGAATGTTTCTGCCTTCAGAATATGTTTTGGAATTTACACTGAATTACGTCACAATAGTTTGGAACTATAGTAATCGGAAAACCGGTGATGCAATATGCACACATACGCAGACGCAGTACATACATACACAAACACACACACATACACACGATCATACGCATACACGCGCACACACACGCACACACATACATACACATGTGATGAAATTAATTTACTAAACCCAGTATTGTTGCGTTTATTGATATGTCTAAATGTAGAATAATGGTTAGATATTCTTTTTGATAACTGTGATGAAGAACTTAGACTTTCTAGATTATATGCCAATGTTGATATCTTTAACGATAAAGCCGAATTTCCCAATTTCATTCATGCATTGTTGATTCCTTTTCGCTGTGTGGCATGGACCCCCATCTTCCATGAATAAAAACTCATTTTTTTGTTATGTTATCGTGTGAATACATCGGAAGTAGTCCTTGCTTAAGTATTTCGGTGTATTTTTCAGAGTTTATGGTTCCAACATTCGATCAACTCAGAACGACCATTGCTGGTGACAGCTCCCCATACCATTACAGAGATACCGCCATGTTTCACAGTTGGTTGGAATCGTTTCAAATCAAATTCTTGATTGGGAAGCCTCCAGACCCAAACACGTCCACTGTCTGAAAATAATGCAAATTTGGATTCATCTGAGAAAATCACTCTATCCCAAAATGAACTGGATTTTTCTGACATCTCCTAAGACCATTTCTTTCTTTTCATGATATTAATTGATTGGAGGAGAGGTTTTTTTCTAGCTGCGCGTCCATAATACCCAAGCCTATGCAGATATGTGACACACGTTCTTGGACCAACTTCTAGCTGTTTTGCAATGTCAGAAGCCTTCGAACGGGGCTCGTTTTCCACAATTCTCTTCAAACAGCGAAGCTTCCTTTCCGAGGGCCCAGCTCGGCCGGGACGAGAATCTGTTGATTCTTTTCCTTGGCTTTTGAATTGCACTATAATTCTATTAACAGTAGCAGGAGGAATTTGAAGATTTTCGGCAATTTTTCGCTGGCTAAGACCAGCCTTAGATTGCCTAACAGTACGACCTCTTTGAAAATCTGACAGTTCTGCTTAATTGTTTGTGCGTGGCATGGTTACTCTTCGCAAATGTTTAATATAATGGCACCTGGAATGAAAAAAATAAAATTGCATTGTAAATTCTACACCGCTGAAAATATATTAAAACACTTTGACTAGAGATTTTGAAAATCAAAGGTGTCTATTTACTTCCTGCATGTGTGTGTGTGTGTGTGTATGTGTGTGTGTATGTGTGTGCATACATACATACATACATACATACATATATACATATATATATATATATATAAATGCTATTCGCCAGCATAAGGTGGCTGTGCTGAAAGGGACGATGTTACTGTTGTTTTAGCCCCAAGAAACATCGTTTCTAGCTGGCTATACGCACACTATCTATGTCTTTATATTTTCGAACAGGGAGCCCAGCACTGCTACCCACCACAAAGCAACATCTGTTTCTCTTTGATAGATTTAGAAATAATAATAATATATATATATATATATATATATATATATAGTGAGGGATTATCAATCCGCAGAAAATACTTCATAAGCTCTCTGTTGGCACATGAAGCTAATAATATTACTTAGATTAATGAAGAACTCCAGGTAATCTTTTGGTAGGGTCCCAGGTTACGTCTCAACATAATTCTATATTGTAAATCCTTGAATGGGCTACAAAACAAACTTTTTTTTACACAAATTATTTTTAACCTTTTTCTTTTACATATAT
>NC_068984.1:53714155-53718168 GCF_001194135.2 Octopus bimaculoides
CTCTCTCTCTCTCTCTCTCTCTCTCTCTCTCTCTCTCTCTCTCTCTCTCTCTCTCTCGCTTCCCCTGTCTGTGTCTTTCTCTATCTCTCCCTCTCCGATACACAGAGACTTTGCCCACTCTATCATTCATAAACGCACATGATTTCACAATGTGCAAATAGCGCACATGTAAACAATTTCTTGTACAGACACACACACACACGTACGGACGGATGCACGCACACACGCACAATTGCATGCGCCAATACACTATAAAATCATTCGTACAAATACGTATCTTCATGTGAGAAGCTCCACTCCCCTCCTCACTCTATCACTCTGTCTCACGCGCACGCGCATGCTCTCTCTCTCTCTCTCTCAAGCACACGCTTACAAACATATTAACATATGCTCTCAGTGGCATCTCTGAAATAGATACACACTTAGACACACGTGTTTACACACGTGCTTACAGACGCACACTTCCGCACATGCACTAGCTATCCGCACACACATACGCACACACGCCACATATCCCTTTCGCTCATACACTAAGACACATGTGCGTGCTCGTGCATACAGCTAACTATTTCTCTCAATTTCACTCTTTGAGATATTCCAATTAAGATTGCAAATTTTTCATCCCTTGTATTGAAATCTACAAAATTTTTGTTAATCTTTTTTCCTTTTTCCTTTTTTCTTTTTTTTTTGTCATGTTAGGTTAAGAATCCATCGTCATGTTTTATATTCTTTTTCTCTATCAAATCTCTGGATATTTACAAAACTGTGTTTCTTTGTCTTTGATGTTCAGTTCTGGTGTTTAATTTCGATTAATTATTCACCTTGGGAGTTTTGTTCAGTTGAATTTTACTATTTGACAAGAACATAAGAAAACTGAAACTGCGTAAAAGAAAATGGGGGGTGGGGAGGGGAAAGAGAGAAAGAAAGAAAGATAGAAAGAAAGAAAAGAAGAGTTTGTGTTGTTATTGCTACTGTTTAGTTCCATGTCAGTTGACCGATCAGATCTATGAAGAATGGTGTTCCAATCGTGACTGTCCTACCATTTCTTAAGTATGAATTTTGACATCTGTCGTTACTTTCTCGTTGACCGTATGGAAAGAAACTCTTCAACTGTTACTAATATCATCATTATTAAAGCTATAATAATTGTTTCAAATTTTGCCACAAGATTAGAAATTTTAGGGTGGGGGTAAGGCGATTGCATCGACACCAGTGTTCAATTAGTACTTATTTTATCGCACTCAAAAAAGATGAAAGGCAAAATCGACGTCAGCGGAATTTGAACTCAGAATGTGAAGAGTTAAAAGAAATATCATTAGGCATTTTGCTTGACACGCTAAAGATTCCACCAGCTCCTATAATAATCCTTTCTACTAAAGACACAAAGCTTGAAATTTTTGAGGGAGGAGACAAGTCGATGACATCGACTCCAGTATTTCACTGCTACTTAATTTATCGAATCCGAAAGGATGAAAGGCCGAATTTGAACCAGAAATACAGCCAAGCATTTCGTCCAGCGTGCTAACGATTATGCCAGCTTGCTGCTTTAGTCAGCTCCTATAATAACTTTTTATATTGGCTCAAGAAGACAATTTTCATGAGAAAGTCAGTTGAAAAGGTTCTGGTAAATGATTTGTTCTCAGACCTTAATTTTGTCTGGGAGTGGTGCCTGGTTTTTCAACAGATATGATAAAGACTGAGAGGAAATATTGACTTCAAATGTTGGCATAAGACTAGCAATTTCGAGTGAGTGGGTAAGTGGATTACATAGACCTTAGTGCTCAGTTGTTACTTACTTTTATCGACACCGAAAGGATGAAAGTCAAAGTCAACCTCGACGAAATTTGAACTCTGAACGTAAAGAGGGGCAAAACGCCGCTAAGCACTGAGAGGAAATTGAAAGGGCAAAACTTGCTGGATGCCTGTGGAGCCCTCATTCCAGATCAGCAAAATACTGAACTGGTTTCTTCTAATATATTCATGGGTCAACCTAAGATTTGCGATTGGGTAGACGGAACTGTACATAAGCCAATCGGATGCCCTGTACCTCTTAGGACGAGGTAGATTTAACCCAGTATCAGTTTTTGTATCACAATCAGGGACCAGGGATCTTTTTGCAGAACCCATTCTGATGAAATCCTTCCAACCACGTTTCCGAATTACATATAAATTCATCACTTCTTTCACTAGTCTTGGAGACCTAAAAATCCTGGTCACTCACAATCCTCTTATGACTAAGCCCTCAGCAAATGGCTGCTATTTATTTTATTAATATCGTGTGTAGGATTTGTGACTTAATAGAGGGAGTTACGATAGGCAGGTACGATAGGCAGAAACAGCCGATTGCATGCCTCTCATACTTTTAGCCATCTATTCGTTGTTTGTTACTTAATTTTGCTTCTGCAACAAAATAATCTTCAAATGACATAAAATATATTAACTGTGTTCCGTACTCTATCTTAAGAAACAGATATTTCACAGAATATAATGTTCATTAAGACGACACAAAAAGTATATTTCATAAAATAAACAAAACAATAGATCTCTGATAGTAATACTTCTTTATAGACAATACTATCAGCTAATTTCATGTGAGGGTTATTATGTACAGATTATTGTGTACAGGTTATTGCCTCTATCAAACATCAAACAGTTCACATATTGTTGACTACAAGAAGAAAAGTGCATCTTAATTTTCAAAACCGCGTCTTTAAAAGAATGATCTAAGCGGAATGGTTAGCTTCTTTTGTTCACTGGAGGCTTGTGACAGACTCATTTTCGGGTCCTTGTTCTGAAATTCTTATAGTTCTTATTCTTGTGGGTGACACAGAATATTTGTCGCGCGGATCTTTACAGCTACTGTTGTTGTTGCTGTTGCTGCTGTATTGCGTCGCTTGTAGTTAGTAGCGGTATTTTATCTATCACTTTGCAATTTCCAAGATGTAACACTCGTCTTCAGTTTTTACAGTTAACAAAGAATGAAAACTACTATATACTTTATGAGACGTCTTAAAACGTACAGATATAGTGATAAAACTGAAGAAACTCTGTCAAGAATTATATAGTTATGGAACTATAGAAGTTCAAGAAAAATAAAAACAAAAAAGAAACGTGTTGAAAGCAAAAACTATAAAAATAAATTTAAGTGCGATTGGGTTAGAGAATAAATTTTTGAAAACTGTAATACAAAAAACAGAAGGGAAGTGGCAAAAAAATTTACAAATGTGTCAAAATTTGTCAAACTGAAGCAGATTGATATTTTGGAAATTTGTAATAATATAATTAAGGTAAATGGAAAACTATTTAAACGCATAGTTAAAACTGAAGTAGTACTCAGCGTTAGAAAGCAAAGTTAGCACAGTAAAAGTAAGAGTTAAGGACAAATACAATACAGTTATCACATAAATTTTGAACAAGAATTTTTTTGTGTGTTTTTTGAGGATCAAATATTTGAAAAATATTACAATATTAAAAGTAAACGACAAAAGTGATAGAAAACTGCATTTAAACAGAGTTTTCTACTTATGAAATGAGGTTTGATATTGAGAAAAACAGAAACAAAGAAACAATACTGTAAAAAGAATTAAGTGTTCTCAAGCAATTCAGTCGAAGTCCCACAATTCATCGAGAATATTTTCAATTCTATCAAGAAATTTTACTAATGCGCGAGTGCACGCAAGACACAGGCATACACGCGTGTACATACGCACACACACACACACACACACACACACACACTATATCCTTTATGTGTTCCGGCTCAAAGGCTGTGGCCATGCTGAGGCATTGCCATTCTCATCATCTTTTCAACAGCCATTATGGTGTGGTTGGCTTTTGATGAATGAGTGAATTTGATATGGCTGCCCTCATTTGATTTTCTCCCTTTGATATAAATTAATCTGGAATATCGAACAGCAAACATTGAAAGTACTTCTTTGAAACCATCTATCCACCATCCGTGTGGATAGATTAATTCAGGTTTTTCGGCAAAATATATTACTGAACACACACAC
>NC_068984.1:53718608-53721968 GCF_001194135.2 Octopus bimaculoides
ATATATATATATATATATATATACGATGGGCTTCTTTCAGTTTCCGTTTACTAAATCCACTCACAAGGCTTTGGCCGGCCCGAGCCTATAGTAGAAGACACTTGCCCAAGGTACCATTCAGTAGGACTGAACCATGAACCATGTGGTTGGGAAGCAAGCTTCTTACCACACAGCCACGTCTTACATACATACATACATACATACACACATACATACGCGTACATACATGTGTGTGTATGTGTGAGTGCGTGTAATACATCCTATTGTTTGGTTGTCTTTTAGTTCGTTATTTCTTTCTTTGACTTAAAACAAGTATAAAACCAGCGTAACTTATCTGGTCATGCAGGTCAATTTACAATATCTAATGCGGTAACCATTAAAATGCTATAGTGCTTCATAATGGTAATTATGTGGCGAGGAAAAGACAATATTAGTCAATCACTAATATTGCCTTAATTATTCCGGAAAGTATTGGATTATCATATTCCCTCATTTATATATTCTCTGCAAGGTCGACAAAGTTCCATTTCCAACAAAACGTTTTAAGATAAAGTGAATGCAAAGATATGGAGGCAATTGGGACGAACTCCAAATATGAAAGGGAAGCAATGTAAAGAGTCAAGAATCTTATCCACCATTGGCATGCCATCAAAGAAATGACTACCTAATTATCTCGAGGTAAGAGGTCAACTGTGGGCATCTCAATTGGCGCCATCAGTTGTCCAACCGTGTCAAACACACACATACATAATGTACATAGTTACACGCATGCGCACACACATTTACATATATCTATATGCATGTAAATATACATATGTGTGTATATATATGCATGTATGTAAATATATGTATGTGCGTGTGTGTGTCCTTCTGTGCCGCCGCCATTAGCCTGACAATGTTACAGAGGAGCCTTACCGGTTCGAGATAAACTCACCAGACACGGCCACCCTGGGCCATCGGCCTGCCCAAGATGTGAGCGGGACGTGGAACCCATCCTACACTCTATTGTGCAGTGTCCGAGCATTTCTGAAGTGTTGGTTTACGCAGAACACCTGTTGTCAGATGTGAGAAGAGTACAGCTATCAGCTGAGTCGATTTTAAAAATCAACCCACCGAATTTCCTCAAGGATGAAGGTAAGAATTGTTTTCTCATAGTAGTAGTAATTGCGAAAGAGGTGATTTGGAAGTTTGAGAATGAAAGGTTTTGTGACAGATTGCTTCATATCTGGCTCCTCCTTGGTAAACGTCTTCACGTTTCACCTGAAAAGAAAGGTGGAGCTGGAGAGCAGGTGTCTGTCCCAGAGTGTGTTTCAAAAACGATGGATGCGTGTTGCACGTATGTTGGGAATGAAAGGCCTTGCGTGAACATGACATAAGGAAAAACACAGGTGTCGGTTAAAAAGGCAGAGCTCATGGGGCCGGAGGAAAATTGTCCTTTTTAACCTCATTTTGTCCTTAACGTTTGTTATTGTCCTTTGTGCCCCATTCGGTGAATTCATGTTTATATAAATTTTTATTCTCATTTCGTTTTATATGACCCCCAGATCATATTGTGCTGTCCCCTCTGTGTTCGTTCTTCATGGACAATAAAAAAATTGACGTACGTCTGTGTTATTTTGTTGAATCGTTTATTGTTAAAATTGCTTCGTGTTTTTTTAACCATTTTGTTACACTTGTTTTACTGCTTTACGGCAGTCTGTTGACGCTTTCTTCCTTCGAAGAAGTGGGTAGCACAAGTATTGACGATGGAGTACGAAAGCCTCTTCTCCTTGGAACTTACGTCTTCTGAGGAGGAACTATTGAAACCTGTCGAAATAATGGAGGAGCAGGTAAAGAAAAGAAAATTTGCGGCTGTCGCCAAGAGCCGCAGCAACGAAGTCGAACTAAACAGAACTGAGTAAATATAAGAACATGCTTTGTAGGGAGGGGTACGAAGTAAAGGTGTTCCCTTCCCAAGGAATTTTGAAAATACCAAGGAGAAAACTATAATATATAGAACTACTTCATGAAAACAAAGAAAATCGAAATAACGCCAGAGAAAGGAAGTTTGGAACAGTGGAGGTGCGCTTCTGAGAGGCAGCTATTGCCAGATTACACTCAGCAACCCCTTTAAAGACAGAAGTGGTACTTCTACTCATATACCTTCGGAGACGTGCTTCCAGATTTAGGGTAGAAGATGTTCACCAGAGATTGACGTAGCCTGGCTAGTAGCTGCCATACTACTGGGCAATGAAGATAAGATAGTGGTCCTCCAAACCACAAGAATAGTTAATAAGAATTGGCAAGGGCAGAGCCTGGATATAATTATCCAGGCGGCTCCGGAGGACCTTGAAGATATAATAGAAACTATCTCTATAGAAGATGTGATAATCAGGGTTGGAGTGGAGGACAGGACCCCGCGTTGCTATAAGTGTGACCTAAAAGGCCACATTAGAGCGGACTGTCTTCCGACGCCCCAAAAACCCTAATAAGGGCCCATAAGCAGGGAGGAAATCGCACTTCCAGTGCCAACAAAAGAAAGCTGAAATGCTAAGGAAGAAGATGCAAACAACGGAGGGAATGATTGGGAAACGGTCGAAATGAAAAAGAGAAAAAAGAGGAAAAAGGTACACCCTGTGGATGTCAACCCCCATCTCACACCCACCCAAAATCCACCAACACCCACTTTGTCCCATCCTTCCCCTACAGACGCCAACTCTCCCCAAAACCCAACTGACACAAAGAAAAACGCAGACACACAAGAGTCCCAAAACTTCCCTTCCCCCGGCCTGTGAAAAACAAAATACGTAGTGATATACGACGGTTTAAATAAGGAACTCTGTAACGAGATAAACACCTGGGAAGATGCAATAACAGTTAATACGACAATTTATACTGGTATACCATGGTGTTATAATTATGTGCTGGCAAGCCGGGATCAAATGTCAAGACACTTCGCTGCCGACTGAGATCTTTCAGGCTAGGGACGCCATTCTCATAGATCGTCATCGACGGGCACGTTTGAAGTGGACTCAAAAACGTCAGAACTGGCGATATCAGCAGTGGAGAACTCTAGTCTTTTCTGACGAAAGTCCATTATACATTTCTGTAGCAGAAGATGCCTTGCGGTAATCAATGCTAACGAGATATTGAGTTCATCTCTTTGGATCCAGGGTACTCCGTCGTCACGTGACACCATATGACGTCAAACATGTTTTAAGAAATGACGTTTTATCATTAGGAAAGTACGGTTTCTTAATTAGCACTCTTCAATCAATGCTATGGCAGTCTGTTAATAAACTGGTTTCTATTTAGTATGTGTACGACGTTCCTTTTGTGGTTCGGTTCATATATATATATATATATATATATATATATATA
>NC_068984.1:53722710-53723220 GCF_001194135.2 Octopus bimaculoides
TATATATATATATATATATATATATTTGATTAATAACACGGACGGAAGATAGAAGATACAAGAATCTTTATTGATCACTACAATTGTTTCGACCCATCTAGCAACGAGCTCTCGCAGGTGAGATACTGCACATCTGGTTTAAGTGTATCCCTCTGTGTAGATGTGTCTACTCACATGATTTCAAGAGGTATCTCGTTAAAATAAACTCTGTTTCGCAAGATTTCTTCTTGTCTTCGTATATAGAAATGGTAATTTAAGGTATACAACTTCATTGTCAAAGAAGATCCAGAACAAATATCAGATACAAAAAGAAAGAAATACACAAAAAGTATTAGATATAACCGTTAGTAGATATCAATGTACAAACGCCCACACATACGTGGTCTGTTGCAGGTACACTCGCCTGTACAAACGCACACGCACATACAAGCACACACACACGTACACACACACACACACACACACACACACACACACACACACACACACACACACACACACACACACACA
>NC_068984.1:53723755-53725905 GCF_001194135.2 Octopus bimaculoides
AACCGAACAATTGTCGCATATATTTACAGATAAATTCCTCTATTTGCATAATATCGAGGTTTCTTTTATTCTTTTGCTGTCTTACCATTTCTATCAATATATATATATATGTGTGTGTGTGTGTGTGTGTGTGTGTGTGTGTGTGTGTGTGTGTAAGTGCGTGCGTGTGTGTCTATGTATGTATGTATGTATGCATGCTTGTATGCCTATATATATATGCATATGCATGTATCTTTGTATCTATGTTTGTCCCCCACCATCACTTGACAACCGATGTTGGTGTGTTTACTCCCCGTAACATATCGGTTCGGCAAAAAACGTCCGATAGAATAAGTACTAGGTTTACAAAGAATAAGTCCTCGGTTCGATTTCTTCGACTAAAAACATCTTTAAGGCGGTGCTCCAATATGGCCGCAGTCAAATGACTGAAACATGTAAAAGAATAAAAGAATAAAAATATATATATTAACATAAACAGAATTTAAATTCGTGCTACTATATATATTACATGCTTCTGATAGTACAATAGTCGGACGAGCTTATGTAGCGTGCCGTGTACTATCGGGCAATATTTCAGGCTCAAAAACCAACATGACTCCTGTCTGAAGAAAGCAAGAAAGAACGAATAAAAATAAAGTGAATGAAAAAACAGGAAACGAGAAAAGATGCATGTAGGGAAGGGAGATAAGAGTTATGCCCCTTTTGAACCTTCGGTATGAGAATTAACAATGGTTGATGTGGCAAATCTGACGATTTTGAGCCTTAAAGACTGCCCGATAATACACGGCGTTGCATACAACTTCGTCTGCCTATTGTACGAACAGAAGCATGAAACTTATAGCAGCTCGCATTTCACTATATTAACTGATATTTATCTCGCTGCATGGAGTATTTTTTTGCGGATCCCACCAATAGCGGAAGACGACACGATGTATCCATACACACACTTATAGATATATGTATATACACACACACACACCGCATACACATATACGTAACCTGATAAATAAGTATCCGGTCTGTGGCCATAGTAACGAAGCTAAAGCACACAGAGTTAAGTGGCTTGGCACAGATTGACCTTGAACTCTGCTTTTACTGTTTACAGCAGTGCTTAGAAGAGAAGAATATAGCGTGTAATCGTCTCATTGACCATGACAGAGAAAGTTAAGCAGAGAATCTGCATCAAATTTTGTCAAAAGGTTGGTGACACCTGCTCAGAGACCTACGCAAAATTTTCAAAAAGTTTTCATCGTTCTCGACACAATCAAGATCTTCTAGAACTGAAACCCGTATGTGTTTTTGGTCAGCTGAAAACAGTTTTGGCACAAACTTAGCAGACACGCGTCTCATACCAAAATCTTCAGTGATAATGGACTGAACTGAACCGTAACTAACCTGCGCATCCTCTAGTAACTCACGGATGGCGATTCGACTCTTTCCCCTTCACAGCTGCACGCACATGTGCGATGTTTTTTCTCAGTTCTGCTGGTTGCGGGTCTCCCAGAACGTTTGTCAATATCGACATTTTTTCGAACATCTTGAAAACGTCTGAACCACTCGTACTCTTGTATGCACCTCATACACTCCTCTCCATACACTTTCTGCAACTTTACGTAGGTCTCTGAGCAGGTATCTCCATGACAATTTTCTCTGTCATGGTCAATGCGACGATCACACGCTACACACCTTCTTTCCAAGCACTGCTGTAAACAACAGAAGTGAGCTAGAACGTTGAAACAGCAGAGATGAAGGTCAATCTTTGCTAAGCGGCTTCACTTTGTGTGTTTTAGCTTTGTTACTATGGCAAAAGTCCGGATACTTATTGATTAGACCTCGTACACACACGCACACACGCGCGCATGCACAAACACAAACACACACACACACACAAGTACACAGACATATAAATACATAAATAATACACCGTGTCCGATACACTCGGACACAACGCATCACCTCTGGGAGTTAGCAGTGATAAGATATACACTAAAGGGCATGCGTACACACACACACACACACACACACACACACACACACACACACACATGCGCGCGTGCACTGTAACTTATATCTAATCTAATAATCTCAGATTATTTTCCAGTTTTAATTGATTTTCTCACTCTCTCTGTCGTTCCTTCTCTCTCTCTCAC
>NC_068984.1:53726626-53737296 GCF_001194135.2 Octopus bimaculoides
TATATATATATATATATATATATATATATATATATATGTATGTATGTATATTAATCAAAGTATATAGCAATATTGATCCATTGCAGTCGAACTTACTAATCGGTTTCACACCGGATATTAGATTACTGGATCGTTATCTAATAACTGTGCTCATCAGAGATGGAAGGTATGGAGTGTGTGGGGTGTGTATGTGTGCATGTATGGCATGATATATATGTATGTATGCGTATATATGTGTGTATGTGTGTGTGTATATATACATAATTTTATGTATACCATCATATCAAGAGGGAAGGGTGTAATTTGAGGGAAGTTTAGCAGTTATTTCTAATAAGTCAAGCAACCAGGTAGACGTTTCCTTGAGGGCTGGGCTAAAACTAGGTAGCGGTGAGGAGGAATGTATAGCACAATTCCAGCAGATTAGCATCCAATTTTATTGACTCCGGTGGGATGAAAGACAAAAGAGATAGTTTGATAGGGGTTGAACGTACAAAGATAAGGAAGGCAATTAAATACTGCAAAACATTCAAGTAAACAATGTTGATTCATCTCAAATTTGCAGAAATTGGCCCCAGGCGTGATTGTGTGGTTAAAAAACTTGCTTCCCTACTACGCGGTCTTAGATTCAGTCCCACTACGTGGCACTCGGTCAAGTGTTTCTACAATAGCCCCAGGTCCGACCAAAGCCTTGTGAATGGATTTGGTAGACGGAAACTGAAAGAAGCTCGTCGTATATATATATAAATATATGTATGTGTGTGTGTGTCCCCGTCTGTTTATGTTATTTTTGTCTTCCACCACCACCACCTGACAACCGGTATTGGTTTGTTTACATCCACGTAGCCTAGCGGTTTGGCAAAAGAGACCAATAGTATAAATACCAGCTTTTATTACATCCATCCATCCATACATACATACATACATACATATACATACATATATATACATACATATTTCAGTTATTAGACTGCGGTCATGCTGGAGCACCACCTTGGAGAATTTTTGGTCGAACTCATCGACCCAAATACATATTTTCTTTTTAAGCTCGGTACTTATTCTATCAGTCAATTTTGCCGGACCGCTAAGCTACAGGGACGTAAGCACACTAACACCAGGACGTCAAGCGGTGGTGAGGGGACAAACACAGACACAGACACTTCCCCCGCACACACACACACAAACACAAACACACACATACACTCAGACACACACATCATCTCGAGACAAAACCCTTCAATCAAAGTATTGCTCCAACATGGCCTCTGCCCAATGACTGAAACATGTATAATATAAAAGTCAAGATAAAAAGTAGAATTTAAGCTAAAAGCATGCCGGAAGGAGAGTGTAAGTAAGCTACCAAAGATTAATTTCAGTTTCTGGTTGTAAGCTGTTTTGTTGTTGGCACTCCGTCGCTAACAACGTCGAGGGTTCCAGTTGATCCGATCAATGGAACAGCCTGCTCGTGAAATTAACGTGCAAGTGGCTGAGTACTCCACAGACACGTGTACCCTTAACGTAGTTCTCGGGGATATTCAGCGTGACACAGTGTGACAAAGCTGACCCTTTGAATTACAGGCACAATAGAAACAGGAAGTAAGAGTGAGAGAAAGTTGTGGTGGAAGACTACAGAAGGCTTCGCTACCATCCCCTGCCGGAGACTCGTGGAGCTTTAGGTGTTTTCGCTCAATAAACACTCACAACGCCCGGTCTGGGAATCGAAGCCGCGAGTCCGCTGCCCTAACCACTGGGCCATTGCGCCTCCACTCTGGTTGTAAGCATGTAGCAGATATACTGCAATATTACTTTTGGGAAAAGTACAAATTCTACAATATCTAGTTGTTAGGCAGTTTTATCGAAACAAAAGGACCCTATTAATATCTTTACAAGTGAGTACCCATGGAAAATCCATGGGTCATAAATATTCAGTTTTATAGTTAATTACTTGCGGTAAACTGTTTTGAAAGGGATTAATTGAATAAAATGCATGTTCTTTTTTAGAATTTAATAAATAATAAAAAAAAAATATTTATTCTCAAACATATATATGCATACACACGTAGTATGTGTGCGCGTGTGTGTATATATGTGTATATTTTTGTGCACGCGCGTGTCTGTGTATCTATATATGTATGTATGTTATATAATATATATGTATTATAACACATATGTATATATTATATATACGTTTATAAAATTCATCCATGCACACACAAACACACGTGCGTGTACACACACAAACACACATACAAACGGATATTGAACATACCTACATACATACATAAATACATATATGAATATATACATACACACACTCGCGCACGCACATTTACAAACAGATATTGAACATACCCACCTACATACATAAATACATACATAAATACATACACACACACTTGCACGTACACGCATATTATACATCGATAGTGTGCAAGCATTTCTATTCAGTATTCAACTAACTAAACGGCCTGTTATCGTTTCCAGGATGTACAGAGATATTAAAGTATATCATAGCTCAGCAAACTAATCGACATGCAGTAGTTGCACGAAATTCAGACAACGAAAGTACTATAGCAGTTAATTACCTGTGGTGTGCATTTTGGGGAAATGGACCAGTAGAGTGGTAGACGCACACAACTAATATTAGTAAATAATATGTCGTATAGCTGGTAAAAAGTAAGCCCCAAGGAAACTAGTGTCGCGATCTGAACCTGTCTCACTTTATTTACGTCGAACACACTGTTTAGAAGCTTAACAATGTTGCCTTTATGCAGTCAGTCAACCTATTAGAACTAGCGGCGAAATTTCCTTCAACTCACGCACAACCGACTTAATCAAATTAAAGGACACATTTTGTGTCCATGATACAAGATACCAGGAAAAGTGATGGAATAATCACAGTCATAACTCCTTTAATCATAGGCCTGATTGATTACAGTTGATCTTGAGTTAAAAACTAGTAGTAGTAACAACAGCAATATATTTTATAAAAACACAACTCTTATTTTTGTCATTCTTATATGTCTTAAGCTTCCTGCGTTCCTCCATTAAATCGTTATTATACACCAGCATAACTACAGCAAAAAATTGATAGACTATGTACGAAAACGAATTTGCTTTAAAAAGGCTAATTTGCGGGAAAGACAGCCTCAGCGTCAATTTTGTGGTAAAAGGAGCTTTAAAACAATAAAGAGAAAGAAAAAAGGATTCCTCCTGTTCATAAAAGGCCACCAAATGTGAATAACAAACTGCAAGCCAGAGAGCCAAAGCAATTAGATATTTTTACTTTAACGCTTGTGGTTAGTTTCAGGCTGTTGGTGAATGTAGTAAATAGAAGACATCTATTGACATTCTACTATGAGTAGGGAAAATAAATCGATAGATGAACACAAGTCAATCAATGAAATGGGAGCGAAAATCAATAAAGAAGCAGCAAGTTTAGTGGAGGTAGTATTTAAGAGAAACACCAGGAGATACAGTTGCGGAAATCAAGTTGACAGAGATGTATTTACTTTCAAAGGAAGATGAATGTATTTTCACAAACCTCTGTGGTCCACAGATTATCTCCGCTACCAACGTTGTTAAGAGACGACTCTTTCATTGGACAGTATGCTAATCTAAAGAGATGGCTTTTCCTGTAGAAAGATTTTTAATTGAGAACTGCAAGTCAAGAAATCTCTCGTTGGCTTTAGAATGAAGCTGTTGGTTTTGTATCGCTTAGGAGGGCAGGTGGTGACCGTAATCCTTTACAGAACTTCTGAGTTTAGTGGAGGAGAGGAATGTATCCTCAAACCGCGGACCTGGCCCTTTTAACAGAGTGAACTAACTCCACTAAAGGCACTTGAAGACTAGGTGTAGTGTTAAAAGGGCAATGGGTTAAGTCTACCACCCAAAAAATACCTTGGCAAGATTTCAACACAGAGTGCAAAGGGCTAGAATAAATACTGCAAATCATCCTATCTGACGATTCTTCTAGTCTCAGTCCTATATACGTGTACTATATTTATCATCTCCGAAAGAATGGATATTGATGCTCTATCGGCCGTACCAATTCGCTGCCTACGTTGGTTAGTTGCTCATATACTTTGGTGTCTATTTACAGCTCAGAGCCAGGGCAAATATTAACCAGAGATAGATTGGCGGTGACAGAGTATACTTCCACATTGACTTCCCTATCTCTTAGATGATTGATCCAGTGCACCATCAACACGGTTGCCCACACTCTTTTTCAAGTAGGACAGATGAGTAAATCGATACTTACCGGCAAGTTAGTAAATAATAAATAAGCGCAGAGAAATAAATCTGATTCATCAAATGCTAGACGGAATTCAGAATTTGGCCTCCTTTTGTTTTTACGTTGATAGTCTAATACAATGAAACGATTTTACAGTGTTGAAGGGGAAAATGCTGGACCACTAAACATCCTGTTGTCACTCGATATACATAAAGCCTAAATGTTGATTAATCTCCTTTTAATGCTCTTGAAAAAAGAATTCGAGGACATAATATTCCATTCTCCACTTCGTTGGTCTGGCGAGTTGGCAGAATCGTTAGCACGCCGGGCGAAATGCTTAGCAGTATTTCGTCTGTATTACGAGTTCAAATTTCGCCGAGGTCGACTTTGCCTTTCATCCTTTCGGGGTCGATTGAATAAGTACCAGTTACGCACTGGTGTCGATGTAATCGACTTAATCCCTTTGTCTGTCCTTGTTTGTCCCTTCTATGCTTAGCCCCCTGTGTATAATAAAGAAATAAATATATTATATAATATTTTAATACTATATAACAGTATGGCAGTTCGTCCGTCTTAAAGTATTGAGTTAAAATTCCGAGGAGGCCGACTTTGTCTTTCATCCTTTCGGAGTCAATAAAATAAGTGCCAGTTGAGCACTGGGGTGGGGGAGGTCGATTAAATCGAATAACCCTTCCTCTAGAATTACTTACCTTGTGCCAAAATTTGAAATCAATATTATATAACAATATATTATTTCAAATTTTATAAAATAATATATTTTAAATTTTCTGGCACAAATATTTGTACATGAAGAACCAGTTATAAGCAAATACATACGCAAAATACTAAGGATCATTAGTCAATGAGGAAATGTCTCTGGGATCGCTCTACCTTCAAGAAATTGTAGCCAATTCACCCTCAAATCACATCCTCCAGAAAATATAAGGCGGTCAAAACATGAATGCGCAATAAGATTTGTCTTGAGATAAAATAATAATAACAGCAGCAACAAACATTTTGAAAGAATGTTTAAAAAGTTCGCTTCGCAGTCATGAGGTCTCGGTCGAAGGAAGATTCAGGGAGAAAGAGGAAGAAAAACTGAACGTGCTTAGCGCAGGGTAATATGTTTTAGTGGAAAGGAGAGAGAGAGAGAGAGAGAGAGAGAGAGAGAGAGAGAGAGAGAGAGAGAGAGAATAGGTGTAAGTGTGTTTACCGAAGGAAACGCCGCTTCGACCTATCCACATGGATACATCGACGAATGGAAGATAGAAAGATGGATGGCTAAATATATCGCTAGGCACTTAAACTGAAATACCAGCTCAAAAGCTGTGATCCTTATTTAGTGTATCTTTTATTATTTCTTTATTAGGTTTACATATCCGTATTGCCAGAGTAGATAGATAGATAGATAGATAGATAGATAGATAGATAAACTGAAATGAAAATAATCTTGATTGGTAAATAACTAAGCCTCGTTTCTCATAAATATAGTGATGGTGGTGCAGGTGGTGGTTGTCATGCCAGATGGGATATTTATTAAGAGAGGTGGCGGTGGTGGGACAGCGAAAAGCAACTCTTTTTCTGTGTTTTTCTTATACTGCCCATCATTTTACCAAGCGCTTTTGTGCAATTAATTATCGTCTGCTCAATCGAAACATTTGTTTATAAAATATGGACAACGATAGACGACATAAACTAACAAGAGAAAGAATGATTTCGGGTAAGGGGTTTTTATAGTATTTTTTCTCCAAATAACTGTATTAAGATTTGTTATAATTTTACCAACGAACAATAGCAGATTAATGTAAGAGACAATGTCTTCCATTTTGCTCCATAGTTAAAATTGGTTACCTCACGTAAAGTGAAATATAATAGATAATTTACAAAACAGAAAACGTATGAATATATAGATGTTTTTTGAGATTGCGCCTTCAATGCAACCTAACACTAACGGTTGTTCCTTCCCATATCCGCTTCGAGATCCTGGGACACAAATCCTTTGTGCACCCAATCTACACCTCCCAGAACAAGTTGATACGGCTATTGTTTTTTTTATCCCTTTTTATATTGCAGCATGTGGTGATCTTATTCGCGCCAAGCACCAAATGAGTACTTGTATTGGACTCGCGAATATGAGGAAAGTTGAATGATGTTTGCTTCTGATAGGACCCTATGGAGGAGGTGCCTGAGGACTCTATCCCCGCAACCCTCTCAGGAATAATGGGCGCAGAAGATAGATGGATTGAGAGATACTATACTATCTATGTGGACATTTACACCATTTCAAGAATCAAACGCTTCAGAAAAATATACAATTCTATCCAACAATTTTCAAAATAAGCGTAGAATTTCCACGGGTATTGCTAGTAATATTACAAATAGGTTGTGTCTTCGATTTATTTCCATTATTGAGATTTTTATTGCTAGACGCAAAGATAAAAATAATAAGTCTCAAGGTAGAAGAGGAGACATGAATATAACAAAGAACATAGTTTTCAAATACCTTCTCTCATACGACTACAAATTCAAAACTATCTTTACAGACTTTACACCGTCTCAAGAAGCAAGTCATTCAGAAAAATTACAATTTCAAGACATCATGTAATTTCGTGTTCCAACAATCTTATAGTTTTCAAACTAAGCATAGAATATCCATGGATACTGTCAGTATATATATCTTTAATTCATATGCTTGAATTATATAAATTCATGTATCTCTATATATTTTTCATAGAATGTTTTGGTTTGAGGCATCTGTATGTTTTCATATTCTATGGAAAGTCGCTGTGAAACAAATAAACGAGATGCAAAAATGTTCAGAATAAACGCCCTCCATTCTCACCAATGTCAATTAATCAACTCTAAGTAAAACATAAATCTTTGTAAGAGAAAAAAATGCCCTTTCCTATATTATTGGCGTTTTCCGTCCTCTCCATTGGTTACTTAAGGAAGTATCGGAAATGTCTTATCATCGTTTATTTAATCCCATTTACATCTTGTATGTGAATATTAAATCTTCTCCGGTATTTGAACTGAAACTTTATTTTAACGATTTCCGAAAAGCGAAAAATAAAGATCACCAGCGGAATTTTAACTCAAAACGTAGAGAGCTCTAATAATTTTGCCAATCTCGCGCTTGATGGTTTAAGAAATACAGGAGTCGGAAGAATAATAACAAAAGTAAAAACTTGAAACTTCGATAAATGTGAATGGCAACCAGTAACTTTGTTTGTCTAACGACAGCTGTTAAGTGGAATCAATCAGGTTGTAAATATTCTTTCTCATATTCACTTGAATATATTACTAATTATTCTCTATGGATCCTAAAAGCGAAAAAAAATCGCTTCTTACTCTAAAGAAAGAAGCCTCTGAGTGGTCAGTCGATTAACTGGAAGTAGCAAAAAGTCTCCTTTGAGCCACACTTCACTATCTTAAACACATGACACACTAGGTAATATAATCCTAGATATACTCTATCTGAAAATAAATTCGATGCAATAACTGTAATGCTTTTAGTTATAAGTCAGTTCAGTCAAGGAAGATCTGAAAGAACAGCCAATGTCATCCCTTATAACACAAAATATGCCCTGTTGTTACTATCACAGACATTTTTGCAACCATTTAACACCATTATTATTAACTCCACCACCAACACAATTATCATTAGTAACCAATAACTGAGGTTTAAGGAATTTAATCTGAAGTTGAGAAACTGTAGTGGAAGATTAAAAGTTAGTTTTATAGACAAGAAAGGATAAAGCATGCTTGAAGAGCTGATATGATTGGTTTAGGTAGTAATATTGATGGCATAGACAATTCAGAACAGCAGACAATTTAGTCTCTCCTAGAAGAGAGAGAGAGAGAGAGAGAGAGAGAGAGAGAGAGAGAGAGAGAGAGCGAGAGAGAAAAAGAGAGAGAGGGAGAGAGATAGAGAGAGAAAGGGAGAGAGGAAGACTAAGCCAGAGAGAGAGAAAAAAAAGAGAGAGAGTCAGACAGACTGACAGACAGAGACAGAGAGAGAAGGAGAGAGAAAGACTAAGTCAGAGAGAGAGACTAAGCCAAAGAGAGAAACTAAACCAAAAAGGGAGAGAAAAAGAGAGACTAAGCCAAAGATAGAGGGAGAGAGAGAGAGAGAGAGGGCGAGAGTTACTGGAAAAGAAGACTAAACCAGATTAAATGGAAGTGCTTGTTGGTAATATGCAGGCAAAAGAAGTGAATCGTAGGATCCTATGTAATCGCAAATATCATATTTCAAAATGCAATTGAAAATAAAGTGTTACTCGATAAAAGGGTTGGGTTAAGGATAGAGGTTCAAAGGCTGTGCATCGCAATGGAATAAGATATGTAGTTTGCATGTTATTATGAGGATTGGGAATAGAGATATTGATGGACGAAAGTCTACGGATGTTGAAGAGAAAGTCAGTAGTTAAAATCGTTTATCTAATTTGGCATTAGTTTGGGTTCGTTACGGTGTTCTGAAGGGGAGGAGAAGGGGAAATTACAGCTCCCATATGTTTCTGCTAGTCTTTATGAGTAACAAAATGGAGACGAAAAGGTTACGAGATTACACACTTGCTGCATAGGACAGTCACTCGAGATATTACTGTCGGAAATATCTCGGATTCATTGACCGAACAGTTTTCTCTACAAAGCCTTTTCAAGCTGTCTCTACGCAAGGAAAAATGTAATCAGAATCAACGAGTATGGACCGAATGCTTGCAACAGAGTGAATTATGTTAGAGACATCTAATGGTGGTATTAAAGCAGTCTAAATGACAGGCCTACAAAGCACCAAAAGGAAGTTGTCATTTTTATTGTAGTATCCTAACTAGATAAGTTGGTCTGCATGGCATTAGCTCCCTCTGTCCATGCCAATCGTTTACATTTAGGGAAAGTCATGGACATAGCTGGGTGGCCTTTGCAATGACTATAGATGACACGTTCCTCCTGATACAGTTCTCCAATGACGATATTATTGTAGATTGCCAGATATACAAAGCTATTCAGACAATATGCATTGTGGGGTGACAGGAGGAAATGGAAAGTGGGACGGGAAATATATTTAAATAGAGATTGTATACAGATGGAGTAAGTTGGCTCAAGATAGAAAAGTGAAACGGAAAGAAGACAAACAGAAAGAAAAGGAGACTGAAAGTACGTGAGAAGGAGATAGAGTGAGATGTTGATATGTATGAGTCACTAATGTGTATTTATAATTAGTTGCAATGTATCGTAAATATATTTACAATAATTATAATGAATTTTGCTTATTAGAGATTAATAGAAAAAGTCAATTTCTGTAGATATCTTGATATTCCATGAAGAAGTTATTTGAATGATTTAAAAAGTGCTTCAACAAGCTTTACATGGTAGCAAGCATTCTCGAATAAATTCATAGGTTGCCAGCCAAATTTGTTAATATTTTGGCCTGATCGAATGAATTCATGGTCGAAAGAATTCTAGCCAAAAACAACCAGTCAGTTTTGTATAACAGAGAGTACATTGTGGAATATCTCCTTCCGTTTTGAAGACAAAACGGTATAATTTAATGGAAATGTAATGAACTATTTCTAGTAGGCCTAACAACTGTATTGAACTTCTCTCTCGTTGGCTTGGTTTTCGTTACGTTATTGTAAGGATTTTACGTTATATTGTTTAAATCCTAGTTGTACGACTCCAACTGAGGAGTGATGGTTTCGCTTCTATATCAGCACATTTAAAACATTTCCAATAAATAGTAATATTGCAGAAGTATTATATTTATACCAAGTAAATATATTTGGTTTAAAATGTTGGCACAAGGCCAGCAATTCGTGGTGGGTTGGGGTGGCATAGTTCGTTTACATCGACCCAGTACTCGATTGGTACTTATTCTATTGACTCCAAAAGGATGAAAGGCAAAGTCAACCTCAGCGGAACTTGAAATCAGAACATAAAAACAGATGAAATGCCGCTAAGCATTTTGCTCGGAACGATAACGATTCCGCCAGCTCGTAACATTGCCAAATAAATATATTAAATTTATTTTTCTATTAATTTTATATTTGATTCACAATGTGCATTGTAATAGAGTAGAAAATTCGTACGTGTGTATGTACATGTATGTCCGTATATTTCTGTGTGCATGTGTGCCAGTGAGCGCACAAGTATGTCGTTATAAAACAAAACCAATTAAGATGCTGATCTAGAAATAATTATATTCATGATTGCTGCTAATTAAGGCCCTATATCTCCTCGTGTTCGGAAAAACACTCAACCTGAATGAGTTCCAAGCACGAAACTTCAGGTAGTCCTCTTAGTATTTTTACTCGTATTACTTTATAAACATAAATACATTATTCAAGATGTTTGCATGCTTCTATCGGGTATCATATTTTTATATTATTTATTGACGTAATTATGTATGTGTATATATATATATATATATATATATATATAT
>NC_068984.1:53740409-53741098 GCF_001194135.2 Octopus bimaculoides
AAATAATTAGAATCGTAAGTAATTTTAATCTTCTAACCTTTGAGGAAAAAACTAATATGTTTTATTAGAACTATTTTAAGTATTTACTTATTACGGGTAAATATGATAGCGTTTTATAAAAACCTTTATTTTTATTTGAATGCAGAATATGTATGTTTTTGCCAATGTTTGCATTTGTAAGAATGTTCTATGAAAGTATTAACCAGATTATTCTTTGAAAATAAAATAAAAAGAAATTCTGTTACACAGAGATCGCAGAATTTTCCACCCTTTTCATATGGCTTAGAAATAGAAAGAATAAGCCAGTCTAGTTTAAATTTAATGTTATTATCTTTAAGATCCCAACTTAGTTTGCTAAGGCTCGTGGTATTACGTTTGCTTCTATCTCAAAGGATGAAAAATGGTTAGAAATTCTAGTGTATGCGTTATTAGGTTCTGTATGTAAGTACATATTTCTATATGTATGTGTGTGTATGTATATATGTATGTATGCGTGTATGTGTGTTTATGTATGTATATGTATGTGTATATGTGTGTATGTGTATATATGTGTATGTATGTGTGTGTGTACATATATATGTATATATGTATACAAGCACACATATATGGATATGTGGATGATAAGTATATGGGTATGTGTATGCATGTATATATGAAAACACTTGAGTTATTTTTCTTTTATATATATA
>NC_068984.1:53742100-53743269 GCF_001194135.2 Octopus bimaculoides
ATATAAATACATAAGAGTGGTACAACAAGGCACCGATATTTACTGGACAATAGCAATCGATATAAATACGACGCTATTGTATAGCTTCACTGCGTATGCAGCTGATGAGGACTAATCAGATTTACGTTGTGAAACGTATTTGAAGAGTCTGAAACCTGGGTACTGCATTATCCTTAATCTGGGTTGTCCATTTTCGAATGTTCTTCCTAAGGTAAGACAAGTTTTTCATGTTTGTTGCACACACGCATTTTTGCCAGTATATACGCAGTGAAGCTATACAATAGCGTCGTATTTGTATCGATTGCTATTGTCTGGTAAATATCGGTGCCTTGTTGTACCACTCTTATGAATTTATATATATACCCTTATAGGGCTATTTTTTGCTGGAAATTAATACATTTGTATTAATACATTTGTATTGAAATATTTTTCATTGATAACTTCTTCACTGTTTTCAGTTCTGTTAACGGCTGGGGGTTCGGGCGAGTATACTTGGCATTGATGTGGCAACATTTGAAATATTGTCTAGGTAAATGCAGCTGATGAAGACTGAACAGATTTACGTTGTGAAACGTATTTGAAGAGTCTGAAACCTGGGTACTGCATTATCCTTAATCTGGGTTGTCCATTTTCGAATGTTCTTCCTAAGTTAAGACAAGTTTTTCATGTTTGTTGCACACACGCATTTTTGCCAGTATATACGCAGTGAAGCTATACAATAGCGTCGTATTTATATCGATTGCTATTGTCTAGTAAATATCGGTGCCTTGTTGTACTACTCTTATGAATTTATATATATATATATATATAAGGTTGAGGAGGGTATTGGATTTAACCAAACCCAAGAGGATACAGGTAATACCGAGTAAGTGCTGTACACCGACTAGTTTGCCCCAGTCGTTGTATGAACAAGATTGGGTATTATAAGTCGTGTATTAGCGTGTGTATATGTAAATATATAAAAATAAAAAGATAAAGAGAAGATAAAGGTTGGAGAAGTATTTTATGGATAGAGTCTTACAGCTGTTTCTGGGAAGATCCAGTACTTCCCTTCATCGGAGGCAGATTCTGTCTTCATGACTTGACCTAATTACCGCTCACTTTTCACTTGACTTGGCCATTCTTCAAGTAAACAAAAAAAAATCCATCGCAATATGGAATATATGTAC
>NC_068984.1:53743279-53746444 GCF_001194135.2 Octopus bimaculoides
TACTACTGGAATGAAACTACACTTCAAGTACTGTTTTCTCTTTTTTCAGCACATCACACTCTTTACCACTTCATACTAAAAATATCCGCCTATGGATATAATAATAGATTACTTTATTTTTTCTGTCTCCGATGAAGGGAAGTACTGGATCTTCCCAGAAACAGCTGTAAGACTCTATCCATAAAATACTTCTCCAACGTTACCATTGCTCTCTTTATCTTTTCATTTTTATATATTTACATATATATATATATATATATACACACATACATACATATATGTATGTATGTATGTATGTATGTATGTATGTATGTATGTATGTATGTATGTCAAGAAAAACAACATGTTTTAAATCTCTGAACGAGAGAAATACAGTAACAGTACCGGATAGTAATATTTATTAGCCAACATAACGTGGGAGTCCTGTAAAGGACGATGCTACTGTTGTTTTAGCTCCAGGAAAACATATTTTCCAACTGGCTGACGACACAGTCTATGTTCGTATATAGCATTTGCAAGGGAGGTCATCGCTCCCATCTCTAGCCTTTACTGTTATTGTATTTCTCTCGTTCAGAGATTTAAAACATGTTTTTCTCGATACGGAATCAGTAACTGTGTGTCGTTTAGAGAATATATAGTATTTGCGAGCGGAGATAGCTTTCGTTATTAACTGGTAATTGTGTTACACTGAAGACGGATGACATCCAGAAACCTAGATCTGTGTGTATTGCGTAAGGCTAGAAATGGGAGTGATGACCTCCCTTGCAAATGCTACATATTGACACAGACTGTGTGTCGTTAACCATCTGGAAAATAGGTTTTCCTGGGGCTAAAACAACAGTAACATCATCCTTTTCCTTTCTGCCACGTTATGTTGGCATATAAACATTACTATATATACCGTGATGTCATTGGTAAGAAGTGTATTCAGGATGCTGAAGGTACAATCACTATTGAGCTATTGATATTGAGAACAAGAAAGTGGCGTTTTATGAGATGCTGATGAACATGGAGAAATGTATAGGGACAAAGAGGGACTTCTTCATGGTGATCCTACAGAGAGACCAGCAGTTCAAGTTGATAGCAACGCGATAGATAAAACGATTAAAGACATTCACTTCTACTCGCCTCGTACCTTGAGTGTCCACCTTAATACCTCATTAACATTACTATTATCTTTTTCCTAGATTCAGATCCATCAAGGATAGTTACGGAGATACTCGAAATATTTGATAAAGTAGGATACTTGATGACCATCCAGGTACTTAAATAAAATTATACAGGAAGGTGTCATAGCCATTGACTGGCGTAGTAGTGTTATTGTGACGTGCCACAAATGCAAAAGTGGTGTGTTGGAGAGAGAGGAAGAGAGAGAGAAAGAGAGAGAGAGAGAGAGAGAGAGAGAGAGAGAGAGAGAGAGAGAGAGAGAGAGAGAGAGAGAGATAGAGAATAGTAATGGTGGAATCATACAAATGGACCATGTTATGAAGGTCGCGGAAAAAAGTTATTGTACAATTGATCCGTGACAGAGTATATCGAGTTTGGCCACCAGCCCCGAAGAAATATTGCAGATGTTATCTTACTGGTGAGGCTTACTTCACCAGCTCATATGTATCATTGATCATCCCCACCCTTACTCATCATTCACTACCTCTACCCATCAACGCTACCCAATCACTAGTCGTCACCTACTCTATTATACTGACCCTCCAAAGTATACTTATCATCTCTCGACAATAGCTCTTCATCTATTACAGTCATCTCCTCATCCATTTCCCATCTCTAATCATCTCTTACTCTCCCCGTACACTCTTGCAACGTATATCCACCCACTATTCCGGTTTTTCTTTTCGCACTCACTCCTACTCACCTCGTACCCTGACTGTTCACCCTAATACTTCAGCAGCACTATTATTATTTTTTCCACCTCCACATTGGTTACTCTTATAATCTCGTCTATAATGTGAGTTGCCATGTTGCTTATCACAGCAAAGAACTTGTTCTGTTCTGGCTTTCTTTCTGTCATAACTTCAACCCTTCATCTCTACTGTAGTCCTACTCAGTCGAAGGACATTTTAGTTTTACATACTACATGGCGGTGGTTAGGGCAGCGGACTCGCGGTCATAGGATCGCGGTTTCGATTCCCAGACCGGGCGTTGTGAGTGTTTATTGAGCGAAAACACCTAAAGCTCCGCGAGGCTCCGGCAGGGGATGGTGGCGAACCCTGCTGTACTCTTTCACCACAACTTTCTCTCACTCTTACTTCCTGTTTCTGTTGTGTCTGTAATTCAAAGGGTCGGCCTTGTCACACTGTGTCACGCTGAATATCCCCGAGAACTACGTTAAAGGTACACGTGTCTGTGGAGTGCTCAGCCACTTGCACGTTAATTTCACGAGCAGGCTGTTCCGTTGATCGGATCAACTGGAACCCTCGATGTCGTAAGCGACGGAGTGCCAACAACTGTATGGCGATCTCAATAGTGCTAGTTCCACGAAGAAAAACACCCAAAAACACGCTGTAAAGTGATTGGCGTAACGGAGAGTAACCAAGCAAAGAAGACATTGGAGCATGATGCAGTTTCCAGGCCTATCGGATCCTGTCAAACCGTTAAAACCCATGTCAGAATGGAACATGAACGATAACTGATGATGATAATAATAACAACAATGATGATAGTGATGATGATGATGATGATGATGACGATGATGATGATGATGATGATGATGATGATGATGATGATGATGATGATAAAGAAACGTGTGTGTGTACATACATACATATATGTATACACACACACATATACATGCATACATAAATACACGAGCACACACACACACACACGCACACGCACACGCACGCGCACACGCACACACACGCACGCGCATAAACTCGCGCTCGCACAAACAAACGTATCGGCTTACTGTGTCGCTTTGTGCATTTAACATAGGCTAACATCTAAGGTCAGATTACTGACAGCTCTTCAAGACAAGGATTCAGAGACACATAGAAAACACATCCGAAGAAAGGATTCTAACTTGTGTTTATCTTTTTAAGTAGGTCTATGATGAGCTTATGTGTATTCGGTAATTCATTCTTTCTCTCTCTCTCTCTCTCTCTCTCTCTCTCTCTCTCTCTCTCTCTCTCTCTCTCTCTCTCTTTCTTT
>NC_068984.1:53750503-53751237 GCF_001194135.2 Octopus bimaculoides
GGGATATTCTGTTAAGAACGTAGTAGGGTACAGTATAAAGCTCGTCCACCTTCAGCTTTCACCCTGTGCTTTCCAGTAACAGTATTATATGCACTTCTAGGTTTGCGTTTGGGCTTCTGTCGTGTGTGAATAGATAATTGAAAAACTGAAAAAATTTGGAGTCACCAAGAAGGAGTACGATTGGATATTTATTTTCAATCACTAGAATTGTTTCTACAGTTTTTTCAATTATATATATATATATATATATATATATATATTCGAGGGAGAGTCAAAAGTTATACGCACTTTTGTTTATTCAATGTATTTACTCATTTTTCTATACAGTCTCCTTCCTTTTCGATGCACTTGATCCAGCGGTCCACAAGCTTACGTATTCCCTCCAGAAAAAGGGATTTTGGTTGGTCATGCAACCATTTATGTACCACTTCCTTCACATCTTCATCCATAGGAAATCAACGACCTCGTAAATCATCTTCGAGCGGTCCAAAGATGCAATAGTTGGAAGGAGCGAAATCTAACCCAATTGGTTTCGACGGTCTGGGCAGCCGTGTGTGGGCGTGCATTGTCATGCAACAACAAAACTTTCTTCGACAATAGGCTTCGGTGTTTGGTGCGAATTGGTGGCATCAGTTTGTTGGCCAGCAAAGCACTGCATCTTGCACTGTTGATCGTACATCCCATATATATGTATGTATGTGTGTGTGTGTATATATATATATATATATATATAT
>NC_068984.1:53752841-53756407 GCF_001194135.2 Octopus bimaculoides
AGAGGGGGGAGAGGGAGAGGGAGAGAGGGAAGATCTATATTATTCTGCATTTATGTGTTCAAATCAAAGGCAGAGTCGCAATGTTTAATATAATGAAACAATGTCGGGAAAATCTGTAAAATTATCCATTAAAAATGTGGATATTACACATATTTTACGTGTTCCAGACCAAAGGTTACATCTATGCTGGAGCACCGCCATTATTCACTTTATGTTTGTTTGTTTTTAGTTTTAAATGCTTGTTGGTATTATGAGAGTATCTACACATATACTTCGGCAGAAGGAAAAGTTAATGTGATAGTTAATAGGACAGACAGACAGATAACTAGACAGTCTACAGATTTATCAATAGATAGGCAGATAGAGAAATATATAGATAGAGAATATATCAATAGACATACAAATAGATAGCTGAAGTGAAATGAAATAAAAAGAAATCAAAATAAGCTCATTGACAGATAACCTGGGCTAAGCCTTGGCGGTGGTTGGCCAACAAAAAGTGCATTTTTAAAATATATTAATAAGTTTTATCATTTTAATTTATCTTTTATTTCCTTAAACTATAAAGCACATCATATCTGTCAAACAATTTATAAGAAGGTAAATAGGCAACACCTTCTATAATCATTTCAACTATATTTAAAAGTCCAGTTTTGATTAAATGACAGGATTCTAAAGAATGTTTTGAAATTCTTTACTTGTGTTTAATATTTGGCTTTCAAATATGCTGAATTACATCGAGGAATTTCCACGGGGCTGACTAGTTAATGAAAATTTCTAACACAGGCACTAAACTAGATATCTGGATTAAGAGTACTTGACTTGTCTTTTTATATTATTGACTCCGGAAGGATGAAAGACAAAAGTTTATCTCAATGGGATTTGATCTCACAAATAAAATGCAGTAAGTAAATACCGCACGGCATTTTGTCGGACAATGAAGTCATACAACACTTAACTGTGAGATACCTTAACGCTCCTGAAAGAACATTGCAATTATAAAAGAAAAAACAAAAGGTGGTACAAGTCACATGCATCATAAGGATGATATTTGGAAAAAGAAGAGTATGTACTTCACTGAAAGAAAATAAAGACAATTTTAAAAGCCACTAATCAATAAAATATATATCTATAGTACACTCTCTTGTATCAGCAAGGAGTGCTGCCAGTGGCCTATTCTGTTCAGTCATTTTCTATCATGTTTTTCACAAGACATCACTGTAGAAACTAAAAATTCGATTCTCCAGTAAAATTATTACAAGAATCTATATTGCTAGTTCTTGAGAAAATAAGTACTTCAAACTCAGAATACGGATGTTGAATGTGAAAGGAGCAACAAGCTTAGACTGACTGCGGGAAATTGATGGAATTTTCTGCGCAATTTTTTAGAAACCACACAATAACGATTTATAAACAATTTCGATGTGTCAATTAAATGTATGATTGAAGCTTTCTCCAGCAAACTACTCATACAAGACATTTGTTTGCTTTGATATGCGCTATGAAAAAAAAAAGGAAAAGAAAATATTTGGAGCAACTCTATCGGCAATTTGAAGAAAAGATTACTTTAATCAAGGAGATTCTTTGGAAATATGTAGAAATAAATGCTTGAAAAACATTGAAAATATTTTATTAATCCATCGTCATTGGAATTCCTGGATTCTGGTATTGTTTTTCGGGATTTTATTCTACAAGAACCTAACTGAACCAGATGAAGATGAAGCAAGAGTCAGGAACATAAATTTTAGGCACCGATAATTAGTTGAATGTATTTTCACTGAGGCCAATGATGATTACAAATCCTTTTTCATCGATGGCCAAGGAAGATCCACCAAAATGTATTTGTACAATATTTTAATTGGTTACTTGGAGCAAAGAAGAAAAACATGATCTTCCCTTTACAACTACAGTAATAACACAAAACAAATTTAAGCTTCTCGTTCGAGATACATCAACAACCTTCCTGATAATTCTTTCCTCTAACCCTAATTGTATCCTCCAGATTTCTTTCTTCATGATCGATGAAGTGTTCGTACTCTCTTCCAGTACTCCCAGAGTTATCAAAATAAATCTTCGCAAATATGATCATGAAGGATGTTAAACCGTTCATCAAACAGTAAACATGACTGAAGAGGCTCGAAGACTGATATCGTCGGGTCATGCATCAAATAGGCACTGCATCAGAGATACGTGCAAAAATGAAATCTCACTGGAAGCTGGAAAGTAATAAGGCTACATGAATTATCAACTTAGCTTCTTAAAATTCACGATGGAACTCTAAAAAATGTGATAATGGATCCATGTAGCATAGAAATTCTTTTTGACGAGATATTGTTTATTCATCAAATGAAGACGAAACACGCGAAGGTTCAACAGAGATAACTTTTACGAGGGACAAACATGCATTAATAATTTTATATTTTGGCACAAGGCCAACAATTCCAGGTTAGAGGGGAAGCGATTATAACAACCCCAGTGTTCAACTATCGACTCCGAAAAGATGAAAGGCGAAGTCGACCTCGACGGAATTTAAACTGAGAACGTAACGACGGACGAAATGCCGCTAAGCATTTTGCCCGGTGTTCTAACGATTCTGCCAGCTCGCCACCTAATAAAGATGCATAAATGATATCACTTATTGGACTATATTCCCCTTGATGTTATTAACATAAAAATATGTTCACTCACAGGTTAATGATAATGAGGAACCAGCAACACATTGAATAATTTCCAATTAACTGAAGATAAAGAAAGACTCCATAACAATGCTTCTTCGAACCTTAAACTTTTGAATGGCGCCTGTTTGGTCGACCTATCAAGGGATGAATTTTCTATTCACTCACTCACGCTCGCATGACAAAAACCAACAAAGTGTTGCTTTCCGAGAACTGATGAGACTCAAAGTAACACAATAATAACATTCTTATTGAGATGGAGACTACCTTCAATTATTACAGCACATGCAATGAGAACAAAAAATCGCAAGATCTATCTTTTTATAACACAGGTTTGTTCTTGGCGTAAGCTGGCTTTAGCTCTGGTCTGCTTCGTATAGACAGGAATAAAACATGGAATCGAATTAACTTCAAATTTGAGATTGATGATAAAGGTCAAGAAAATCATCAAGTTTTTACAAAAAAGTTGTAATTAAAGATATATCAGATTAAAGATATTTAAGGTAAACCGTATATTCAAATAATTTATTCCACACCCTACCAAAAGAACTACAGTCATTTTGATAGGGAACTGCACTAAAATGAGTGTATACATGCATACATACAGACAGACAGATGGACATACAAATAGACAGACAGATGATCATACTGAAGAGTTGCGGACAATTACGTAAGTAGTTAACAACGAAACCGGTCTATGATTAACCTTTATATTTTGTATCTTTTCACTTGTCTTGCTCGCTTACGTTCTGGTGTTTTCTGAATTTTCTTGAGAACAATCTTTTCTTCGTGGTCAGATCATAGGTGATCTACTTCTAGCATAATGGATGTCTACTTAGTGGTCATCTCTCTCTTATATATATATGTATATATATATATATATATATATAT
>NC_068984.1:53756595-53766901 GCF_001194135.2 Octopus bimaculoides
TATGATCAAGAGGTGTTTCTACACTTTTCGAAACCTTGGAACTCCTGAACCAGGGTTCCACTACTGAAAGCAGTTTAAAGTCATACCCAGGATATATACTGGCTCACAGAGGAGTAAAAATAGATCAAACAGACTCCAAAGAGGCTGGCGTGGATTTGTGTCTGCAAGACTTATAGAGTAAAATCGATATGTGAACTTGCTGTGGAGGACAGGAAATTCCAATGGTTTGGGTAGTTTCCTTCTTCGGAAAACAGTTGAAAGGAGACAAACTAATGAGAGACAGTAGAGATTTACATCCTCTAAGTTAAGAAAAAAATGGCTGCAACTGATAAGGACCGCAGAATCACGTGGCCTTTATACGTGAACAGGAAGTGGTACTAGAAACTGTGTGACAGTAGAAAGTAGATGGAAAGAAGAATGGAATGAAGAGAAGCAGGTAAAATCGAGAGGGAGATGAAGGGGTTTAATGAACTAAAATGTGTAGGAGTGAAGGGATTTAATGTACTAAGAGGAGGTGTATAATATTGATTTCAAGTTTTGGTACAAGACCAGCAATTTCAGGGGAGGGATACATCGATTAGATCAAGCCCAGTGCCCAAATGGTCCTTATTTTATAGATCTCGAAAGGCATGAAAAACAAAGTTGACCTCGTTGGAATTTGAACTTACAACGGAAAGACGGACGAAATTTCGCTAAACATTTTCCCCCTGGGTGCTAACGGTTCTGCCAGCTAACCGCCTTAAGAAAAAGTATAATATTAAATACACGTAACGTGTATACATGTAAATAAGGTGAAACTGTAATAGGTAGATTTGTTTGGGTGAAAAGCGAAATATTGCATAAGTGAAATTGTTACATGCCGAGCATAACAGGAAGGTTATCAACTTTATATAAAACTACCTTACCTGTATTTGTATAAGCTCTTTATGAAATGTCAATGGATAATGTGTTTAGATTTGGATCCCATGCCAAAGCTGTCACATTTTATAGATACAAATATACAATCATACTGAAATTCAGAAAATTCAAAATCTGAAACACATCTGGTTCCAATCATTTTGGATAAAAAAAATTATCAACTGGTGTGTGTGTATGTGTGTGTGTGCGTGTGTGTGTGTGTGTGTGTGTGTGTGTGTGTGTGTGTGTGTGTGTGTGTGTGTGTGTAGGTGTGTCTGTGCATGTTTGTGTGGTGCGTGTGTATGTGAGCATGTGTATGTGCATGTGCGTGCGCATGTGTGTACATATTGTGTGCATGTGTGTATGCGTATGTTTGTGTGAGTGTGTGTGTGTGTGTGTAGTGCAATGTGTGTATGTGCGCTTTCGTGCTTGTGTGCGTGCTTTGGCGACTGAATGCCTAAGAAGTTCACTTCGTGGTTCATGAAATCCCGGGTTCGACCTCACTACATGGAATATTGAACAAGTTTTTTTTTTTTTACCCTAGTCTTGGGTCTACCCACACCTAGTGAGTGAAACTGGGTAAATGAGAATTATGATGAGGTCCCTTCAGAAGGTTTTCGCTTGTAATTTAAGATCTTGCTTTATCAGACACTGTATGACATGGATTCTACCAGAGAATTATGTTTAAGGGTACACATATCTGGAAATGCGCAATCACTTAGAACGCCAATGAGCAGGTAGTTCATTTGATCGGACAATTGATTACTCATAGTCGCAACCGACGGAGATCCATTTACAGTTGATACGATATAGAACAGAAATTCCAACGTCACTTTTGTGTATTATCATTTTATCACAATGGCAGTATTGAAACACCCATAGAGGGACAATTTATTTACTTATTGCAAGGATATTTGCAATTAAGTGCAGTCTGGAGTTGCATAAACAAAGAAACTATCCATGTCCACTGGTTCTGATTGTTCATTGGTTTATGCAGCTCGGTCCAATGAAGAAACCTCTACATCAGTGGTTCTCAACCATTTTTTGCCCAGTGGATCTCCATAGCCATTCGATGTTTAAAAATTAGCTTTATAGACTCCTTACAAAATTCCTATTTTGTCTATCATACATTCACTTGTGTAGGATGAAATGCATAAAACAGCAGAGAAAGAAACCTTGATGCTAAGGCGAAATTTTTTCATGAAACCATAAAATACTACTAGGTGTCTTCAATTTACTCTTTTGCTTGTGGGGCCCACCAAAATCTTATATGGACCACAAGGGGTCATATGGACCCCAGTTGAGAACCACTGCTCTACATGGTCCCCTAATCTGCTGGAAGTGGAGGACAAATATCCTTTAAAGTACATTCTATAATCTTAATAAAGGACACATTGGAGGAATTTTGTTAGAAGTACACTTTGCCTGAAAAAATAAAGAAAAAACTGGATGTGTATAGAAGAAATATCGTTCTACAATGGACATGTTGTTCATAGCAGAAAAGCATTGAACAGTATGTTTATGGTCGGCTAGAGGTCGGCTAGATGAGGACCGACGAGACGATAACCAGCAATAACATCATTTAGATACAAATGATGTTTCATCTAGCTGATCCATATAATGATATTCCCACCAATCAGACAGACGAGAGTTAGGTTGTGGAGAAGAACAAAAAAGGGACAAAGCAAAGAAGCTGCTCAAAAATTGACTGGTGCCTAATGACGATGATCAAGAGTTATCAGTCGCTGGAGAAACACAATGAGAAAGATTACTGATAATCGTGCGTGACTTTCGCGTGTGCTACATGATCCAGGATCCTGTCAGTCTAAATCAGTCATGGACAAACTGGGTCCTGCAGGTCTTTCTTAATGGTAAACCGAAGGAAAATTTACCTTGGAATCTTTTTAGTTGTGCGACCGGCTTCTCAAAAAAAAAAAGTTGCCCATGTCTGGATTTACATAGATTTAGACACTAAATCTAAGTAAATTTATTTAAATTCAATTAGATAAGTGGTGACAAAAAATATGTGAATCTTTGCTGAACCAGGTTAGGCGGAATATTAACGGCATCATTCTCACCCGTTCCAGACAGCTTGTGAAGGCAAGTAAAAAGAAGACCCAGCAAGTAAAAAGAAAACAAGGAGTTCATCATGTGAACACCTTCGAATTGTAATTGTCGTTTAGCACCAAATCAATTAATCATTTAGTAGGCCTATGTTCAAGGGCACTCCAACTATGTTTCATTCATTTTTCTTTTTTTGACAAAAAGGGTTGATTTAAGGGAGCGAGAGAGAGAGAGAGAGAAAGAGAGAGAGAGAGAGAGAGAGAGAGAGAAAGAGAGGTGGGGAGAGAGAATTGGCTGTTTACATTCAGGCTCCATCGATGACTTGTCTTCATAATTCTTGTGCACGTTTGTTAGGAATCGATGCAATTTTTATTGGCTGAATTATAAGAATGAGGAAAAAAAAAGCGAACCAGAATAGACAACTACAAGTAATATATTGTATACACCTCTAATCTTTACTATACAAACAGGAATTATCCATTAAATCAGAAATAAAAATGTTTTCTTTTTCTCTTTTAGCACACACGTGCTGAAACACATACACACACAGAAACACATGCATATACACAGATACACACGCACATACATACACACACTCATACGCACGCATACTTACGCGCGCGCACGTTCTCCTTATATTTATATACAAACAGAAGTGCGTGCCTGAACATATATTATGTAATATGATATATGTTGTTATGATGATATAATACAGAATAGACATTATTTCTGATCATCTAAATATAATTGTTTTATAAATGTCAAGTTCTATTTTCCATATCTGTGTTTCCTATTGTTGAAGTAATAAGTCGTACATATGCACTCTCTCTGTGATACCAGCCCCATGGTATCAGCATCATATTTAGTTGCTCTTCTCATAAAATAAAATATTGCGTTGGAAGAAAATAACTAATAAACATTGGTTATTTGTATTTGGTATTCAAATCAAAGAAATTGAATGTCGTCATTCTCAACTTTAAATAAGAATATTTATGTAACTTACCACAAAGATATCTTTGTTATATTTTAGTCCTAACATCGAGCAGACCTATGATCAAAGTTATTCTAACCAAGATAAAAATATCCAGTGGGTTGATTATTTAAAACGGAGAGGTGTAATTCGAGGAGATTTCACTGTCATTTCTACTAGGTCAGGCAAATACGTAGGGGTTGGAAGAATGAAAGGTAAAGTCAACTCAAGCATAATTTAAATCCAGAATGTAGAAGGCGAAGGAGTGGCAGTGTGGTAAGTAGCTTGCTTACCAGCCACATGGTTCCGGGTTCAGTCCCACTGCGTGGCACCTTGGGCAAGTGTCTTCTACTATAGCCTCGGGCCGACCAAAGACTTGTGAGTGGATTTGGTAGGCGGAAACTGAAAGAAGCCCGTCGTATATATGCATATATGTGTGTTTGTGTGTCTGTGTTTGCCTCCCCCAACCATCGCTTGACAACCGATGCTGGTGTGTTTACGTCCCCGTAACTTAGCGGTTCGGCAAAAAGAGACCGATAGAATAAGTACTAGGCTTACAAAGAATAAGCCCTGGGGTCTATTAACTCGACTAAAGACGGTGCTCCAGCATGGCCACAGTCAAATGACTGAAACAAGTAAAAGAGTAAAAGAGTAAGGCTGAAAATAAATATCGTAAGATACAGAGGCATTTCACTATTGTTTTTTTTCTTTTTTTCTAATTCTCAGTTATTAGATAAAAACAAAATTGATCTCATTTTACTTAAAACAAATTTTGGGTGGGGTGACAAACAACATTGGCTTTGAACTCAGACTGTAAATTAGAAAAGCAGATACCGCGATATATTTAACTTGGTAATGCGATTAAATTGTACCTAATTTTTTAAAACTCACATTTAAAGTTTCTTTACATCTACATCTACTCTATATGTCAGTCTCCTAATGTCAGCAGTCTTATGTTTGGTAATATACGTAATACCAAAGGGCAGTGAACTAGGAGAATCGTTAACACGCCGGACAAAATGATTTGCGGTTATTTCTTCCGGTTTTACGTTCTCAGTTCAAATTCCGCAGTGGTCGACTTTGCCTTTTATCCATTCGGGGTCGATGAAATAGATACCAACTGAGCACTAGGATCGATATAATCAACTTAACCCCTTCCTTAAAATTCCTGGCCTTGTATCTAGAAAAGAAAGAAAACTGTACATCATACCAGACTGGAATCGCACAGTAGTCCTTTATTTCTAAACTAAGAGTAGTCACGCTCTTGCACAACACTTCCATAGCCTGTTCATAATGGGTTACACGGTACCATTTTTGTTTCACCTTTTACGAAGTATAATGACTTTCGTAACTGTTCAAAATATGTTGTTGTTGTTGGTACTCCGTCGCTTACGACGTCGAGGGTTCCAGTTGATCCGATCAACGGAACAGCTTGCTCGTGAAATTAACGTGCAAGTGGCTAAGCGCTCCACAGACACGTGTACCCTTAACGTAGTTCTAGGGGATATTCAGCATGACACAGTGTGACAAGGCTGACCCTTTGAATTACAGGCACAACAGAAACAGGAAGTAAGAGTGAGAGAAAGTTGTGGTGAAAGAGTACAGAAGGCTTCGCCACCATCCCCTGCCGGAGCCTCGTGGAGCTTTTAGGTGTTTTCGCTCAATAAACACTCACAATGCCCGGTCTGGGAATCGAAACCGCGATCCTATGACCGCGAGTCCGCTGCCTTAACCACTGGGCCATTGCGCCTCCACTGTACAAAATATATGTAAGCTGTAACAAACTTTATAGCTACCAGAGCATTCAGAGTCAGTTTGATAGGGCTGTGAAATAATAGGTAAAAAAAAAATTTCTAATACTCTACACAGTTTTATACTGTAGCAAACTGTACCCATGACATCATTATACATGAGGAAAGAAAGTGTAAATATAAATGAGCAAATCCTTTACAGGTTCCTTGTTGGAACCGGAAGGTAAAATGCTTCAAAATCATCGAGAAAATTCTTCACTTGCTCGTTTACGTCTATGTTGAAAATGAACTGATCAAATTCTATGAAGAAATAGTAAAGAGGATATTGTTTCATTTGAATTTTAAATAATTGCTGATGAATGTAATGACATAAAATGGGAAAGATCAGTTGTCATTTTGGTGTAAATTTTGTCGACACAACTAAATCTAATAATATTTCTTGCCGTAACAATCAAGTAAATCGGATGTGGTTTCTATTGCCAATGCAACCGTTTATAAGTTTGGGTTAAATGTAGAAAAAAAAAAGCTATAAGCATATGAAGGTTGCTCTACAATGGCAGGAAAGGAAAGTGGAGTGCAAGATAAAATAAATAATAAATATAATTAAATCTGCATTTGTTCATTGTGCCGCACATAAACTAAATCTCATTGCAAATGGTCTTACTGAAGTTCATGAAATAAGGGATTTTGTTAGTACAGTTTAAATAACATAAATTTTTCCTTGAGAGTTAAAAGAGATGCCTTTGTCCAAATGTATCATTACCATATATAAAACATCAATAGCATAATTAGAAAGTGTGCCGCTGTGCCGCCCAGGGCAGACCTTGAGTTTGCTGCTCCCCGCACCTTCTACGTGTTTATACAGCAGACCCAAAAGTGCCACGGCCATAGAAGTACCGCCCGAGATATACCATGCCCATATACCACCCTACTACGCTACTACCCTGCTACGCTACTGTGAAACTCATTGGACTGTAAATTATTAAAACACTAGAAATTCTTTCCATTAACTGTGAAAGCTTTTCGATCAGTTGTGTATACAGTTTCAAATAAAACACGCCAAGAAACTCATCAGTTGGAGTGTGCTTCAAGTACAGTAACTTTTCTCGTCTGTCTAATTATAATTTCAACCTATTCAGCACGACTGGAATCTGTAACACAAGCTCTCCACGCTGTTCAACTTGATGTAATAGAAGTTTATAAACACGTCCAGGAATTCTTAAGTGTTTTCTGTGGTCACAGACAAAAAGCAGAAGAATAATTTAATGCAATTCGTTCGAAAGTCGAACGACTGACAGAAAAATTGGACATAGAGTTAATTCTTACCGAGTTTGTAGCCGACGGAAATTGCATTTCAATGTTGATAGCTCATCTATAGAGAAATATTTTCGTAGACTAGTCTAAGCGCTATATTTACATTCCATAATATCGTCCCTGAAAAGTCGATGTGCTGCAGATAATTTGCAAACTTTTAGCTTCTATTCATTTCATCCTCTACAAGTAGCGAAGCTTATGAAGGAAGTTAAGCAGATTGCCAAGATCCTTGAACAATAAATAACTTGAGCACTTAGAATCTGAAACAGTCACTTGGTTTGAAATCTGGCGAGGAAGACAGAAACAAAACGATGATTGTGAAGACGGACTTCAGACTTCAGTCAAAAATACTGAACCATTTCCTTCTGTATGACAGATTATTATTATTGCTCTAACATAACCCGCATCAACTTGCACAGTGGAGAATAGTAAGAAAAGAGCGAAAAACCTAGGTTAAGATTAACAATGGCTGATAAATTTTCATCTGGACTGAGCATCATGAGTGTTCAACGATCAATAGTTTTTGAAAGCAAACTTGAACTCATAAAAATAAATAAATAAAATAACATTTCTAGTTTTTGTTCCATGATAGCTCTAATAAGCACGAAGCAGATAACTATGTAAACAAAGCGTTTTTTTTTTTGTTTTTGTCTTGTTTTTCATTGTTTTGCATCTCCCTATTTTTACATGCCGGTATTTATAGATTTTGCTCCTAAGAACTTAGAGGAACTTCCTCTCCAATCTCAATCTAGTAAAACCCGTGGAACACTCTGTTCGTTTAATATATAATACAGTTCTCTTTCATTTACACACCAGAATAAAACATTCATATTCTTGTGTAGTGTCGTGTCTTTTATTTTGAATACATTTCAATATTTCATCGCTATTTTGTAAATGCAGCTTATATAATATTTTGATCAATAATCAGTATCTGATGCTTTATTTATTTCAGTCATTCAACTTCGGCCATACTGGAGTACCGTTTTGAAGGGTTTTAGTCAAACAAATCGACCTCAGTACTTATTATTTTTAAGCCTGGTACTTCTTCTATTGGTTTCTTTTACCTAACCGCTAAGTTACAGGGGACAAACACACACACACACACACACACACACACACACACACACAATATTCATATATGTACGATGGGCTGCTTTTCAGTTTTCGTCAGCCAAATTCACTGACAAATTTTTGATCAGAAGTTATAGCTGAAGGCACTTGCCCAAGGGGCTCAAATCAGAAGCATGAGGTTGGAAAGCAAAATTCTTACCACAAAATCACACATGCGCCTATATGTAATTCTAATTATTTTAGCCTTTTATTTTATTTTGGTCTTTAAGAGATATGCTTCAGCCTTCTTGTAGCCTGATTTATGTAAAAAAAAAAAAATAATGATATCATTCAAAATCATAAATATCAACCGTGGTTACTCTATACGTAACTGCTGTTTTCTGTGCTAATGAAATAAATTTTGTCTGCTGTTGCTAACACCAGTCTGGTATTGCAATGAATACATTTTCATGATAAGTTAACACAATAGTTTTATATACATATACATACATACATACATACATATATATATATATATCACAACAATATCATATCACCAATGTATGTAAGCTTAAATGAGATACATTAAATACTATTTAACCTATGTTGGTGTGAGAGACATTTAGCTGGCATACCAATATATTCTATTCTTCCTTTTTAAAATATCGACTGATAACGCTAGCTGTTCCTTTGGTTAGTGGAAAGAAATTATCGATCGATGTGTCCTGATAAATATGTAATTATATTTACATCTGCTTTGAGGAATATATTTTCAAGTTCTTAAACTCTGTTTCATGTTTTATCACCAAGACAATGTCGCGGTCCAAAGTGTCTTATTTATCATAAATGATTTATGGAACACTTTTGTGATAACTTGCCACAAAAGTTTATATCGGGCACTTGCATGTCTAATAATTTTCCTCTGTGTACCTATGGTGTGTGTGTGTGTTATGGGATTTCTCACAAAGGAAAAATATTTTATCTGACCTTTAATTTCGGGATACGTTCTGTAATTTCGCCATTACGGAAACTCGGATAATTTTTTAACAATTTAAAAACTACACTTTCTTCTTAAATGAAAGGCCTCTTCTCAATGTTTTAGCTAAGATCAAACTAGTTAACAATTTGAAAGACGCACGTGCATACATACATACATACATACATACATGTGTAAGTGTGTGTGTGCGCGCGTGTATGTGTATGTGTGTGTGTGTGTGTGTGTGCATTGCGTGCGTGTGTATGCGCATGCGTTACTATAAACTAAGTCTGAGGTGGAATTTTTCACTGACCATTTGTGTGAGTGCGTGCGTCTATATTTCCTTGGATCATAATGAATATCTATCTAATTATCTATCTATCTATCTATCTATCTATCTATCTATCTATCTATCTATCATCTATCTATCTATCTAATCATCTATCTATCTATCTATCTATCTATCTATCTATCTATCTATCTATCTATCTATCTATCTATCATCTAAAATAAAAGACAAGCACACGAGATATTTTTGTATCCTAGCGTATTTTAAAAAATTGGATGAAATGTTTTTGATGTTAAAGCAATGAAGATTGACTTGTGAGTAAACAACGACAGTACAATTAACTGCGTCTACCAACAATACTCCCACCATCACCATCGCCACCATCGCCTATAGCAAGGCCAATGCAACCAATACCACTACCACTATCAATCTACCAACTTTTGAATAACATGCAACAATAATAATGTCTGTATGATAGCAATGCCTGTAGCTTCATATGCTGTGTGTCAGCACAACATTGTATGTGTGCATGTTTGTGCGAGTGTGTGTGTGTGTGTATGTGTGTGTGTGTGTGCGTGCGTGCATGCGTGTGAGTAGAGTGTAGAGTTTTATGTATCAAATCAGAAACTCTAAATATGAAATGTCCGTGAAGCTTGTAACCAATAACTATAACCATGCAGTACTCCTGACCAGCCCGTTACTTCACTCTCATATTATTGTTACTGTTGGTGATGGCTATTGAAGTATTACGGGGGTTGGTAATGGCGGCGGTTGTATTGATTTTGGTGTTGTTAGTGGTTGTGCTAACGTTGATGAAGGTCTGTTATGTATATAATATAATATAATATATAATATAATATATAATATAATAATAATAAGGTGTAGGAGTGGCTGTGTGGTAAGTAGCTTGCTTACCAACCACATGGTTCCGGGGTCAGTCCCACTGCGTGGCACCTTGCGCAAGTGTCTTCTACTATAGCCTCGGGCCAACCAAA
>NC_068984.1:53766911-53767253 GCF_001194135.2 Octopus bimaculoides
GCAAGTGTCTTCTACTATAGCCTCGGGCCAACCAAAGCCTTGTGAGTGGATTTGGTAGACGGAAACTGAAAGAAGCCCGTCGTATATATGTATATATATATATATATGTGTGTGTATGTGTGCGTATATGTTTGTGTGCCTGTGTTTGTTCCCCTAACATTGCTTGACAACCGATGCTGGTGTGTTTACGTCCCCGTAACTTAGCGGTTCGGCAAAAGAGACCGATAGAATAAGTACTAGGCTTACAAAGAATAAGTCCTGGGGTCATTTGCGCGACTAAAGGCGGTGCTCCAGCATGGCCACAGTCAAATAACTGAAACAAGTAAAGAGAAAGATATATAT
>NC_068984.1:53767290-53767792 GCF_001194135.2 Octopus bimaculoides
TATATATATATATATATATATGTGCATGTATGTAAACACACACACACGCATCCGGTATCTGTAATTGAAATAGCATTAAATGAAAATAGCTGGTCGTTGGTGGGGCGACTTGTGTCTCCTGATATTCATCTCGGGATGAATACTGTAGTAACTGGCCTATTAGCAGTGTACATACATTAAGTATAGTACATAGACGAATGTGTGTGTGTGTGAAGGCGTGCAAGATCGTGATTTCGATTTCCAGTTCAGTGGTGTGTTGCGTTCTTGAGCAAAACACTTTATTTCCCATTGCTCTAGTCCACTCAGCCTTATAATGGTAACCTTGCGACCTGGCTGGCGTCTTGTTCAGAGCAAAAGTTGGCCTACTCGCCCAGCCAACGGGCGGAGATTCGAAGGCAAAACCATGCGATGAAAAGCGTTGTGAACAGCGGTATATAATAACATCCGATAGCCTGGTCGATACAATGATATATATATATATATATATATATATATATATATA
>NC_068984.1:53769845-53772007 GCF_001194135.2 Octopus bimaculoides
ACTCTCAACTCTCATGCATCCTTATTTTTCCTACCAATTTATACATGAACTACTATTGAACTACAAAAGCTCAAAGACAATATAATGTATGGGTATATTTATTTTTTATATATTATTGTTTTATATATTATTTTCTTCATTTTGTACTTTTTTGTACTTCTTTGTAAAAAAAACATTTTCATTCTCCTTCTTCTTGATAATTTGCTTTTTCGCAATGAAAACCGGTTAGAAAAAATCTTTATTAAATTATGCTTCCAGTTCAGCATTCTGGCTTTTTTTCATTTTCCTATTATTTCTCCACGTGCGGTTAACACAACCCCACTATTTACGCGCATGTATTCATACATACATATATATGTGTGTATGTGTTTGTAGGTATGTTTATATATTAGATAGAAAGACATACATACACACACACATACATACATACATGCATACATACATACATACATGCATACATACATACATACTCGATAAAATAATACAAATGCACAAATATTCGCAGTAAATATTCCATCTCACACACCGAGCTTATAGTGGCGTGCGCAAACACACACACACACACGAGGGGTGCTGAAAAGTTCCTGGCTTTAAGGGTGTCACGAAAGGCTTGATTGGAGACCCAACCTTCCAACAGGGCTTTAAAAAACTGAAGAACCCTTACAATAAGTGTGTGGATCTGAATAAAATCATGATTAACAGATCCTCCTGTATTTTCTTTTACCCAAAGCCATGAACTTTTCAGTACCCCCTCGTATATAAGTGCATATCTATCTTGATTAGAGTTCATATACATTATTTATTGTGCTTTGTTCTTAGCTGAAACGCTGAGAAGCGGCCTTTTGATTTGGAAGAAAGTAGTTTTCTAAAAATTCCGTTAGGGTGAAATTACAGAACTTATCTTAAAATCAATGGTCATACTTCGCAACTTCTTCATACTTGTACAGTCACATTGTGAGGTGTCCGTGACGCGGGTATACATTTTTTTTTCTTTTTGCTTCTGTCTGTGTGGGTGAGGGTTGGAGGCCCAATGGCCCAGTGGTTAGGGCAGCGGACTCGCGGTCATAGGATCGCGGTTTCGATTCCCAGACCGGGCGTTGTGAGTGTTTATTGAGCGAAAACACCTAAAAGCTCCACGAGGCTCCGGCAGGGGATGGTGGCGAACCCTGCTACACTCTTCCACCACAACTTTCTCTCACTCTTACTTCCTGTTTCTGTTGTGCCTGTAATTCAAAGGGTCAGCCTTGTCACACTGTGTCACGCTGAATATCCCGCGAGAACTACGTTAAGGGTACACGTGTCTGTGGAATACTCAGCCACTTGCACGTTAATTTCACGAGCAGGCTGTTCCGTTGATCGGATCAACTGGAACCCTCGACGTCGTAAGCGACGGAGTGCCAACAACAACAAGTGTGGGTGAGTATATTTGTAGAAAAACTCATGATCGGTTGAATTTTTTTTAAGAGAGGGCGGGTAAACCTGAAAATCTGCTGCCTTACTATCATTAACAACCATAACAATAGAATCAAGGAGTGACAATAACTGTCAAAAGAATGCTAACGATAAACAATATTTAGATCATTGTAAACAATGCAGAATAGAAACAAAGGCATCATTAATCTAACAGCTACTTATAGAACAATTAAAAACATTTGAAGTGGATAACTCCAAGTTTTACTATCTATCTACCAGCTACAACCCCCCTTTCGACATCCTCTTTTCTTCCTTATTATTTATTCAGTGAAGGCGCGTGGTTTTAGTGATTAGGGTATTCGAGCTCATGATCGTAATGTCATGAGTTCGATTCATGACGGCGCGTTATGTCCTTGAGAAAAACTATTTCACGTTGCTCCAGCCCGCTCAGCTAGCAAAAATGAGCTGTACTTGTTATTCAAAGATCCAACCTTGTCATATTCTGCCACGCTAAATCCTCCTGACAACTACGTTAAGGATACGCATGTCTGTGGAGTGCTCAGCAACTTGCACCTTAATTTCGTGAGTAGGCTGTTCCGTTGGCCGGGTCAACTGGAACACTTATCGTCGCCAGTATATTATTCATTCGTAACAATCTGCAATGGAATCTGTTTCAAATAAATCATCTCCAGTTAGTTAATCCTTTATATGTGTGCGTGTATGTACAAGTGTGTGTGTATATATATATA
>NC_068984.1:53772290-53773248 GCF_001194135.2 Octopus bimaculoides
TATATATATATGCATGTACACAGTTATATCCAATCGCCCCACACATACGCATTCGCACTCATGGCTGAGTAGTTAAAACGTCATTTCGTAATCCACATGGTTTCAGGTTCGGTCCTACCATCAAGCATTGCATCTTGGGCAAGTATCTTTTATTATAGTGTGGGTTCATCAATACCTGGTAGCTGAAATTTGGTAGGTGGAAACTATGCGGTAGACTGTGGTGCGTATATACAAGTGTATATGAATAAAATAAAAGTAAGCTAAATGAAATAACTTAAACTCAGAATGGTAAGTGGCATAGTTATGAACAACAAAGCCCAATAAGGGCACCATACAAAATAACTTTTAGAATTCTTGAATCATTTAGATTATTTCTGCTTTCAATAAGAGAAGACCAATCGCGTGGTTATAATAGGACCTATCTACAGATGAAAAGAGGGAGATAACTTCAAGAATCAAAGTTCTCCAAAACTGACATGTCATTAAAGAAAAGACAGACTGATTTCCTGAACACACATAAGACGATAAGTATGGGAAGATGTTTCTGCCTGAATAGGTGTCATCGATGCAACAATTGTCCTCCATTATCTTCTCCTCAAATATACAAATTAAGCTATTCACTACTGCACTAAACTTATTTATGACTGCGACTGCTTTATATAGCAGCTGAATATTATGTTATTGATAAGGGAAAGAAACTGGGAACATCTGCCAAGATCGTTCAACAAATCATGAAGTGGTCCACCAGGAGACTTTCCTCTCTTCTTCTGCCTGCTTTAAAAGTTTATAGGAAATGTTTTCAGATTCGTATTTCATCGCCAGCTTGGCTTTCTAATGATGCATGCATACATACATACATACATACATACATACATACATACATGTGTGTGTGCGTGTGTATATATATTATATATATGTATGTATGTATATGTATGAATATCTATCTTTCTACCTATAT
>NC_068984.1:53773681-53774861 GCF_001194135.2 Octopus bimaculoides
ATATATATATATATATATATATATATATATACGTCAGTCGTCTAAGAGACGATAAGTCAGGGAAAAGATGCACTCGTATATCTGTCAATAGAGTGGGTATATTATCCGAAATGTACAGTATTATTCATTCATCACGGCTGATCTTGCCAATCGGTTTCGCGCAAGGAATATAATAGATTGTTAGGTCACAATTCGATTATATAATTTTACGCTCATCAGAGTAAGCCGAGATGCAGAGAAGCTATCATACATTAACATAAGTTCCTGCCATCCAGCCATAGTGTTCAGGAACCTGATTAAGGGCGTCAGCAGGAGAATTGCCAGCTTATTTTCAAGGAAAGAGGTCTTTAATGCTGCCGCCCTGTACTACAACCGGACTCTGGCTGCCAGCTGTTTCAAGGATAGTATTAGTTACATGCCAGACCCTAGCCTACCCCCACAAGAGAAAGCGCCATTGGAAAGTGTGGTTCACGCCGCCCTTCTCTTTAAACGTTAAGATTAGAGTAGGTAAGATAGTTCTTAGTTTAGCTGATAAACACTTCCCCCGTACCAATAGATTCAACAAATTATTTAATAGACATACCCTGAGATTATCCTTTTGCTGTGCACCTAGTGTAAAAAAGATTTTAGTAGGTAGGCCTACACCCGAGGTAGAGGCAGGATGCTCATGCAGCAGTAACACAACTTGTCTGTTGAACGGCCACTGTAACACGGAGACAGTTGTATACGAAGCAGAGGTAACAGCCATAGGACCAAATGGACAATCAAGCGTGCGGAAGTATGTGGTGGTGGGGGGAAGGAAGGCCCCTTCAGAACCCGCTTTAACAACAAGGCGGCGAGCTGGCAGAATAGTTAGCACGCTGGGCGAAATGCTTAGCGGCATTTCGTCTACCGTTACGTTCTGAGTTCAAATTCCGCCGAGGTCGACTTTGCCTTTCATCCTTTCGGGGTCGATAAATAAAGTACCAGTTACGTAGTGGAGTCGATGTAATCGACTTAATCCCTTTGTCTGTCCTTGTTTGTCCCCTCTATGTTTAGCTCCTTGTGGGCAATAAAGAAATAAGAACCCGCTTTAACAACCACAGGTCCTCCTTCAACATCCCGGTGAGACCTAACGCCACAACCCTACCCAAGCACATTTGGTCTTTGAAAGAAAGCGCCACAGAATACAGCATAAAGT
>NC_068984.1:53776644-53778375 GCF_001194135.2 Octopus bimaculoides
TATATATATATATATATATATATATGGGGCATAAATGGTCGTGGTGAAGCGTGGTGTATACCATCTAATAACGACATAACGACTCCGTTCAGAAGGCTGGAATAATGCATATAATGTTCCAGTAAGGGAAAAGAGAAAGACACAACCGAATAGAATGTTCAAGTGAGGTTTTATTGATATGTTAACTTGTGTGTGCGTCATGTATACAGAATAATAGACAGGCCATCATGAGAACAAAGAGTATGTGTGTATAGACATGGATGTATGCGTGTGCGTTAACTACATATAAGAGCAACGATGAAGAGAACAGTGAGAGAGTCTATAATGAGAAGTTCGACGAATGTTCATAGACACAAGAATGAAAAATATCAGTTCGTAGTCAATTGTACACGGTAGTTGAAATACTGTATCAAGAAATTGCGGCGATGATGCAGAACCCGTTGCCGTACATGTTGTACGTGAAGTTGTGGCTGTAATACTGCTGCCAGGGTCACCTGTACAGGAGTTCTCGCAGTTTGTATATTTGCTGTTAACGGTGAAATAATTCACGAACAGTGCTGTGTTGAAACCTGTGTTAGTTGCTGGTTGCTGTGTACGTAGAAATGATGGGTATGAACATCAATACGTATTTTTAAGCAGATGGTATAAAGACATGTATGTGTATACATGTATACACAAGTGTGTTTGTGTGTGCTGTATATATATATGTGTGTGCGCGCGCTCGCGTACTGAATACATATTTATATATATACACACACACAGATAGATAGATAGATAGATAGATAGATAGATAGATAGATAGATAGATAGATAGATAGACACACATGTATACACACATGTATACACACATACACGTCTTTACGCTATACGCTTTAAAAATCCGTGTTGATGTCCATGCCCCATAATGTAGCAGTTGAACAAATAGAATCGATAAAATGTATATCAGACTCAAAGAGAATTACTGGGATCCATATTATTGACTAAACCCTTAAAGGTGGTGCCCCAGCAGCCGTACACTTCGAATGATGCTTTTTATTGGGTTGGCCGGCACTTTGGGGTCTAACTCTAAAAGCTTCTACTGGGTAGCCCGGCGTGTGGGTGGGGTTTGTCTCAAACTCTTGGTCGGCTTCAAGCGGCACACACTCTAGCTACGCCGCTGTCACAGTCCATCTTTTGTTTATGAGGTATTTTGTAGCAATCTTCTGATCTTGGATTGCAAGCGCATAGCTTTCGAAATGTGATATAATGCACAGGTTTGGAGCTTATGTATTGATTTTTCACTTTTGACAATGAAATACGAAAATTTTGTTATGCCAGTTGAAAATATTATCAATTCCAGCTTTTCTTTGTTTGTTTGTTTGTTTCTTTCTTTCTTTCTTTCTTCTTCCTTCCTTCTTTTTTCTTTCTTTCTTTCTTTTGGCATTGTAAGCATAGATGTTCAGCTCATCTCTCGTCCACAAAGAAATTATTTGTTATATTAGTATCTTTAACAGTTGTAGACCCTAGCACGTAGCCATTAGATTTTTGTGAAAGAAATGATAAATGGATTTAATGCCAGAATAAACAGAATTACAAAAAGATTGTCTCATTGGAATATTCTTTTCTACTCTAGCCACAAAGCCCGAAAATTTTGGGGAGGCGGCCAGTCGATTAGCTCGACTCCAGTACGCAACTGGTACTTAATTTATCGACCCCGAAAGGATAAAAGGCAAAGTCAACCTCGGGGGAATT